>NW_023270316.1:56504724-56645111 GCF_011800145.1 Mirounga leonina | reverse complement strand
TTACACAAGATTTTAGTTAAAAATAGGGAATGAAAAAGCACTAAGATTAACTAGACCAGGGCTACACAAAGAGTACCCACTGAACCAGCAGCATCAGAATCACTTGGGAGTCTGCTACAAATACAAATTCATGGGCCCCACCCCAGAATTACTGAGTCAGAGTATCTGGGGATAGACTCTACAAATCCATGCTTTAAAAATCTTTAATTTTTAAGAATCATTGAACTTGATAACCACCAGAGATTATTAAGTTGGTTTATGATAATCATTTTCTCAAACTTGGAGACACATTAGAATCACTTGGGAAGCTTTTAAAAGTCCTAACATCCAGGCCTCACAATAAACCAATTAAATGAAAAACTCTGGGAAGAGATGCCAGGCATCAGTAGCTTTTAAAACTCCCCCAGAGGATTCCAATGTGCAGCCAAACTTGAAAATCACTGGCCTAGGTTATGTCATGACCCAGCCATCACTATTTAGTAATTCCCCAGAGGATACAAAAGTGCAGCCTGAGTTGAGAACCAATGAATGGCTTGCATACAAGATACATTCTATTCATTTTCAATGAAGGGTCTAAGCCATCTCACTGTCTGCTTCCATAGAATATTGATAAGTTTTTCCCCACCCACCAGAAATGCCCACAAGCATGACTCAATGCTGCAAAATCCAGGAGAGCAAGAATGAAGGCCATCATCATTAGGATCTTCACTCCTAACCAGAAGGAGGTGACCTTATCCCAAAGACCTTAGTAACAACCTTATCAGAATCTACTACAACACAGTAACTTTAACATCTGAATATGATATATCAATTTAGAGTATTAGGGAAAACTTGTAATCTGAATTATCAAAATAATTCAAGGAGCTGACTATCCAGCAACAGGGAGGTAATTAAATGTTATGTGTGTACTATACACATGTGTGAACTACTCTGGTTTATAATTTAACTGATTGTAGACCCAATGGTTATTAAAGACTTCGGATATTGATTTCCAAGTTTTCTGAAGGCTGTAGGTTCCAAAAAACAATTCATCTCTTACTGATGCCATCCTGAACTACCAGCAGAAAAATACACCTCATTATGAATTTATGTTCAGGATTTAGACCTACATTTGAACCCAGATCCACCACTTACTATGGGATCTTGAACATTTAATCTACTCTAATCTTTATTTCCTTATCTATAAAGTGGGAATACCACCTGCCCTGAAGGACTTTTGTGATAATGTACAGGACATACTGAAATTGTTCAGCATATATATGGTCAACAATGGGCAGCTATTATTTTCAAAATACCGAGTCACTTTCATGCCTCCATGATTTTGCCCTACCATTCCCTCTGCCTGGAATACCTTTTGGCAACCTGGTTCATTCAATCATTTGGAATTTATTAAATACCTACCATGTGCTGGACCTTTATTATGCACCAAAGATAAAATAACCAAAATCAGATATTCCATTTTTGTTAGGACAACACAAAGTGATAAAAGAAGGAAAAGATAAAAAGAAATTAAAGTATCTAAAAGGGAGCCTGTAGTCTAGGGTGTCAGAGAAGTACAATGTACAGTTTGAAAGCATGAGCTCTGGAATCACTTCCAACACTGCTTAATGTTTGACACTGAGTAAGTTTTTTCAGCCTCTGTGCTTCTGATTCCTTAGTACCTACTACATAGTGTTGCTGGCACAATTAAATACTGTGTAATCAACATAATGCCTGGCATGCAAGTATTTAATAAAGCCTTCATCAAAAACTACTGATGTACTGTATGGTGACTAACATAATAAAATAATAATAAAGCCTTCATCTGGTGAAAGCCATCTTGACTTAAGTGTTGTATTTTCTATGAAATTTTCCTACTATCAGTGTAAGGCACAGAGCAGAAACACAATACTGTTTCTGGTTGAATGGATACAATGCACATGTGCTGCAAGTAAGTCAATGTTTGCATCAAGTTATACTAAATTGTATTTGCAGTTCAGCATGGCAGCATTTTACCATCTAGTTTAAGGTCTTCATTTTAACCTCCGTATAATAGCTGCTGATGTAGTTCATTAGCATCCTCTAACATCTTCAAAGGGAAGCTGTGTTTTAGTACAGAAAATGATTATCTTCAAGTATAGGCTGCGTTTGTCTATCTTGTCAATTAATTTTGCACCTACCCATAATAACTATAAGGTGGCAACTACAATACCCTCCATGCATTAAAAAAAAAAATCAAATTAAGCACTATTAAATACAGTTGTACACATTAAAATACATTATTAGAGGAATAAATCACAGCTTGAAGGCTACTATGTCCATGTTTGTGGCTACTAAAAGAAAGCCACAACTCCCTCAAACACAGGCTTCCAAGCTCCATGATCTTTTACCTTCTTGCAGCTAGAAATCACAAGATCCTTGCCATATTTAAACCCAATTTTTTAGGAAATTATTACCAATATCCCCAATAACTCTAAAGCCAACTGAGTCTGTCTATATGTACAGAAGCAAATGTTTCACTAAAACCAAGCCCCCCATAATTAGAATTCTAAAAGATCAACCCTGATAGCACTAACAATTATAGCAAGAAAATACCTAACATTTGTATTTACCATGTGCCAGGCACCATGCAAAGCACTTCACAGGCATTATCTCATTTAATTCTCTCAGTGTCTGAGATAGCCAGTACCATTACCCTATTTCACAATAAGTAATTTGAAGCTTAGAAAGGTTAATCTAGTCTATTTTCAAAGCTTTCATTTTCCACCATTTTTCCTTGTGGGGTTTTTAGCTTATTTGTGTTCTTGGTTATGGATATAATAGCACCTTAGAGTTTCCCACTCTTGTCTTCTCTGTTGGTATTATAGTTCTCTGCTTCAGGTTATTTTTCCTGCTAGTCATTAAATACCCTGAAGAATTTTTCTTCTGAAAGTGTCCCACACTGGTTCTGAGGATCTATGTTGAATCTATTAGTCCCCATACCTATGGGGGATAATGGGGCAAAAAGGGAACTCCTCTACTGTTGGTTGAAATCTAAATTGGTTCAGTCACTATAGAAAACAATATAGAGTTCCCTTAAAAAATCCTAACTTAAACTACCATAGGATTCAGCAATCCCACTTCCAGATATATATCCAATGGAAATGAAAAAAGGATATTAAAACAGTATCTGCATTTGCATTTATTTTTATTTTTATCTGTAGCAGCATCATTTACAATAGCCAAGATATGGAAACAACTTAAATGTCTATCATATATCTAACGAATGGCTAAAGAAGATGTGGTATATATAAGAAGTATTATTCAGCCATGACCATCCTGCAATTTGAAACGTGAATGAAATTGGAGGGTATTACACCAAGTGAAAAAAGACAAAATACTGCATGATCTCACTTATATGTGGAATCTATAGAGCTTAACTCTTACAAACAGTATAATGGTAGTTTACCAGGGACTGAGGAGTGGGATGATTGAGGAGAGGACTGTTAAAGGGTATAAACTTGCAGTTATAAGTTCTGAAAGTCTAATGCCCAGTATTGTGTTTACTCTCAACATTCTATTATATACATACTTCAGAGTTGGTAGGAGTAGATCTTAACTTTCTCACCAAAAATTAAAATTAGAAAATAACAAAAATAAAAACTGTGACATGATGAACTGTTAGTTAACACTGTAATGGTTATGTTACAATATAAAAATGTATCATAACACACTGTACCCTTTAAATTTACAATGCTGCATGTCAGTTACATCTCAAAATACAAACGAACAAACACCTCTACATATGGGTTCAAAATCCAGAGAATCTGACAGGAGACCACCAGGAAGATATCTTGTAGAAATGGAGTACAGATGAAGCCCTGAGAAGGTGCTATCCTAGGAAGGTTCACATGGAAAAAACTCAGACTTCAGAAATTGAATTTATGTAATCAGTAGAATGTGGGAAGGGGCAGGGGAGAATCAGCTCCCTCAGGAAATAAGGCAAGTAGTGTAAGGACAGCCTTGAAGTAGGGAAGAGAAACGACTTCATTCCTTAAAAGGTCAAATCCTTGGCAAGTTAGGCCCTTGGATCATGCTTTGGGTCAGGCAAGGATTCCAAGCCACCTAGTCTGCCGCCATTGCGGCAAGGATGGTAACAAACAGCAAAGCTATTACCAAGTAGGTAACAACTTCCAGCTCCTTTCAAACACAATTCACGTGGGAAAGGTTCTAGATCAATTCTGGGGCTGTCCAGCACATTGGGAGGTAGCAATGCCCACCAATCAGTTTCAGTTGTGAGGAGAAGGGATACATGCAGACAGACTGCCACCACAAAGAAATATACTTAGTGACTTAGCCATCCGTCTTTCTTCAGGAAATCCTGAAAAGAGATACTGAAGAGAGGTGGGAGGGAACCTACACAAAGTTCCTTTTCCTTTGTAGAGTAGGAGGAGGGTCAGACAACCCAGGTAGGAGGGTTGGACTCCTTTTGAAGAACACACCAAAGACAGCCCAGATGGGGATTCTTCCTAGTCACTGGTGTGACTGAGTTTGACTCACTACTCAAACCCCAGTCTCTCAGGTTCCCTAAAACATTGGCTTAGTTCCTCAGATTAGCCATGCCCAATCCTGAAGGAGTGGGGAGGAGGTGAGTGGGCATAAGAGATGGAGCTCAACTATGACTCTTAGTCAAAAGGGAAATCAAGAAACAGTGATTACTACATAGGCTCCTTATATAAATACATCTGTCATCTTTCTCTTCTGCTGAAAGGGGCTTGTTGAGAAGCCAAGTCGATTGTTTTGGAACTAAGAAGAGTATGCAAACTAATGGGGACAGCTCACTCTTAATATGGGGGATTTTAAACAGATGGAGGGGCACATACATCAGAAAAAAAGGTTTAATGGGGACTTCTTAATTTTTGCCGTATGGTGGGAGGATATAGATCTCTTCTCTAATCTACAAAGTAAAGGTACAAAGAAGACACCTTCAGAAAAACTACCCAAGCATAGAGTACTATAGTTGTTTTGGGGAGAAGAGAGTGGTAGGAGAAAGTGCTAAGTCTCGCTGTAAGGTAGGAAAGCAGTGGAGATGGAATACATGGAGCCAGCTTCACCCAAGCTGTGTGAGGTCCTCCTATGGGTCGATGATCAAATATTGGGCAGGTCAAAGACAGAGGAAGAACTCACATTGCATGCCCCCATAAGATCAGACATGTGCACAGAGCTGGCAGGGGCCACTGGCAGAGGTAGCTACTGAAAATCTGAGACCCTTTGGTTGTCAGTGCAAACAAAGGAATGAACACATCCTGAGGAAAGTCAGAAGCCATTCCAGTTATCTAACGATTGCTGCATAATGAACTATTCCCAAAACTCAGTGGCTTAAAACCACCCTTGTGTTCTCTCTCACAATTTTAGGAGTCAGGAATTTGAACAAGGCATCAGCTGGGCAATTCTATACCATGATAGTATCATCTTGGAGCACTCAGCTGTAATTAGCTGGTAATGGTCTGAATAAAAGGTCCAAAATATCTACACTCATGTGCCTGGGCCCTTCAGATGAAGGTGGCTGGAAGGCTGGGCTTGGCAGGGTCCCTGGACTTCTCCATGTAGTCTCAGAGCTACTCCAGAGTCCCTCCATCATGATAATTTACCATTGGTAAAGCCATGGCAGGCCAGCCCAAATTCAAGGAAAGTAGACCCACCTCCCAAAGAGCTTTTAAATCTGTTAAAGGAGCAAGTTTAGTCTGCAGATAATTGTGTTTTCCAAGAAGTATGACTGAATATATATGACACATGCTACTCAGTCCATACTACCACCTAGCCACATGCACCTGTTTTAATAGAGGGGGGCTGCAGTGAAGACATAAAAGAACTTCATCACAGTGTTGCAGAAAACTGTAGAGACTGATTAACCTGAATTGGGGTAGATTGCCTTGTCAATATCAGATATGGAAGAGGCCAGGAGCCATAAAGGCCCTGAGCCTTCCTTCTGTATCACAGCCTCAGAGCGCTTCCACCACAGCCTGGGGAGAGGGCAAGGGAGGGTCAACTCACATGGCTGCCACATTCCCTCACACAGGTAATGGGCTTGCCAACCCCAGGGTCTCAAAGAGAAGGGGCTAGAGTCCCACAGTTTTGTGGGTGGAAAATGAGATAATACACTTCTATTCCTACTCTTGTGATTCCCCTTTTCCTCCCAGAGAACAGGGTGCCATTGATTCATCCCACTTACTTGTGATCTCTTGCTGAGAAAGCAGAAGGCAGGCTTGCTTTTACAGGGACTTGTACATACTGCATGAACAAGAATAAGCCATTTCTAGTGAATAATGACTTCCATATTTTGTCATTATTGCCAGTCCTTCCATTCAAGCTGCAGTAAAATGTTAGAAATAGAGTTTCTTGTTCCAGATTTTTTTTTATTTTCATGGCAATGTACCACGGTGGGCTCCCAAGAAGAACGTGGGTATACTCACTAAGCAGACATAGCCTGCTTCTCTAATCCCACAGACTCAATTACTTTACGTACAACTCAGCGGCATGACCAAGATTGGGGCACATGCTGGCTACCAGCATGACAACCTAATTTATTCATTAGCAGTGGGTGTAAATAATGATCTGAGGGAAGATGCTCAACAATAAGATGTAGCCAACTTATTTCTCCACTCATTTCCTTAGAATATCCACCCCCATTCCATGCAGCAATGGAAATCCTATGTGACAACCAAAATATTTCTTTGATTAGCATGCTTTTTCAATAACCTCAGTACTTCTTAACATATGTAGTTCTGTTAACTGTGCCATATAGCATTAGGTAGTGTTAGGACTTTTTCAGGTGTAACTTGTAGAAGCTAATCAAACTACCTTAAACAGAACAAGGAAATTGATTCAGGCAACTGGAAATTTCAAGGGAGGATACACTTCAAGCACAGATAGATCTAGAGGCTTGAAAGTTGTCATTCACACTGTCTATCCATCATTTCACAGAACTCTAATTCAGTCCCCTTGGATGCCATGTTCACTCCTAGACATAGCACAGTGATGATGGAAATAGGCTCCCAAATAAGGCTAGTTAAGTCCTGTGCTCACCGTAAAGGTCAGCAGGCCATAAAAATAGGCCTATCAGAACCCCAGGCTTGAGAGAACAGTTGCCTCACTGAAAGAGGGATGCTAGGCAGACGAAAGCAACACATGTCCATCTCACATGATCAATCTTGTGTTTGGTTAAACTTGAAAGAGATTGGGGGGGGACCTTATGAAACTAATGGAACAGTTTAGAATATGAACATTCTATGCTATTCTGATCTACTCTTAGGGTTATGTTTTTATAATATTTTCATTCCCACCTTATTCCACTTTACATTTAATGCGGTCATAGTTCTCTCTTCCCTTAGCATTTCCAGGTCCCTTGCTACAGAATGAAACAGGGCCCCCTTAAGCCCCATATTTTTCTCCAGCTCCCACACTATTTCTCTGCTCCTCTTTATGACAAAACTCAAGACCTATTAACTAGCTCTTTTTACCTCTCATTTTGTTCTCATCTATCTCAGACTTTCATTCCACTCACTTCCTCAAACCTTTAGTCAACAAAGTCATGAAATAGTACCTCTTTAAGTCTTACAACCATTTATCAATCTTCTTTGTTCATTGCTCAACAACATTTGACAGTCTGGTGATCTAGGAAGACTTCCTTCTTAGATTTCATGATATTTCTCTTTCCTTATTGTCCTCTTACTTCAGTGGATGCTCCCTCCTTTTCTTTGCCAGCTATCCCTCTTCTTGACTTCTACACTTTTACCTCACAGTTCAGCCCTTAGTCATCTTTTGTTCATCTCTGTTTACTGTCAGGCAAGGTTTCCAATCCCATAGCTTCAAAGACTATGTAGAAGTTGCAGACATTCAAATTTATATTCCAGTCCTAATCCCAATTCCAGGCTCATATATCCAACTGCTTATTTAGTATTTCAATTTGTGTGCCTAAGGGACACTACAAATTTAACATTTGTTCTCCACCCCAAAATAGGTTTCTCCCATCTTTCACATCTCAGTAAATGGTAACTCCATCGTATTGCTTAGGTCAAAAACTACAGTTGTCCTTGATTCTTTTCTTTCTCTCACACTCCACATTCAATCCATCAGCAAGTTCTGTTGGGTCTACCTTCATAATATATCCCCAACCCAATGGATATCTCATCGCTTTTACCAAAATCAGGTAGTCCAAGCCTAGATTATTTTAACAACCTCCATCTGGACTTCCTTCTACATCTCCTGCCTCCTACAACTGTCTACCCAACTGCAAAACACACTTGAGTTCTAAAGTCTCAAGCTGCTTAACCATGATTTGTGCAGCCCTACATAATCTGAGTTGCCCATTTCTCCAATCTCCTTAACCATCTACCTCTCACTTTCTCCACTGTTAGCTAAACTAGACGTTATGCTGTTCCTCAAATATCCCAAATCCATCTGAAAGGGTCTTCATGTTTACTTTTCCATCTGCCTGGGGAGCCCTTGTACCAATTCTCAGAAATGGATTCCCCCCATTATCCAGATCTTAGCTATAATATAACCTCCTAAGATCTTAACAACCCTATCTAAAGTACTCCCCACCGCACCCCCATATCTTCTTACACTGTGTCATTATCCTTGGCACTCACCATTGCCTGGCCAAATATTATATATTGATTTGTATACAGTGATCTATCTTCCCAAGTAGAATGGAATCTCTGTAAGGGAGAAATTAATTCCACTCTATTCACATCTATATACCCAGCATCTACAGCACTGCCTGGAAAAGTGGTAGGCTCATAATAGTCAATGAGGGAGGCAAATGCCAGAGGCTGTTTGAGAGAAACTGGGGGAAGATGGTAACTGTCAGGGGAACTGGAGCTGGAAAGAGAGTACAGAAAACATCTTTCTCTTCAATTAGAGAGTTTTTATTAGAGACAGAACATCACTAACCCAATTATGTTTGCAGGAATCTAAGTGATTTTTAAATACTGTTAAAAAGGTAACACTAAGAATGTCAAACTTCTGACAGGAAAATGACAGCTGAAATTCGTTAGGAATATGAAATGAACATCTTCTGAGTAGGCTATGATTAATAAATTGCATCTCAGAACTATGTTTAAGTAATGCATATGAAATTTGATGGTTTCCAGTTACCTTTGTAAATTCATGTTGTGCAGTATTTCTTCATTTAATATTAAAGGCTAATATATATGATTTATAATTTAAACTTTGTGTCAATCTAAAATATTCAGTCCATTTTCTTATAACCATTCACATTTAATTTGTTCACCTATACACAGTTTTCAGACTGCTGAAGTGTTGTTAAACTAACTGGTCTCTTTTCTCACAAATGTAACACAATTAAGGAAGAAAGTAATGGTTTCTAAAAATCTTAAGATTCTATACAATAACCATCTCCCAGAACATCAGCCTATTCATATTCCCTTTTCATAGGCTCTGCTTCCATCATCTTGAGTAGGTATTAAGTCCATGGCACTGCTGCTCTCCCCATAGATAAAGAGAGAAGTGGGTAACTGGGCCATTCAGATGGTCTTTAATTCTGAGATGGTCTTCAAAATCCTCCAGCAAAAACTTCTGCTTCCAGGAATAAAGTGGAGACATACTTTTCCCTATTCTTTCCACTGAGTAGAACTAAAAGCCCTAGATGTTTGTATGTAAAATGAACATAAGACAATTCTGAATGGTGGAAAGGAGGCAGACCAGCTAGGGTCATTTGAACCCAAGGAACACCGCAGTGGTGAATTCCTTGGGTTTTCTTTTGGCCTCCTATATTCCAGACTAATTTCTAAAGAGGACGGAAACCTAGAAACACCAATAGAATTAGACAAGAAAAACCTTAAAATCCCCTCTCTATCCAAAGGATCAGGAAAGGGGCAGCCTTGAAAGATCAATTATTTTTTAATAGCCACTCTATTCCAACCAAACATCAAAAAAATTAAACTACAGTCACATCCAGCAAAAGCAGAATGGAAAGCCTAGACTTCCACTCTTGCCAGGCTGTACTGAGGCACCTAAAGGATCTACCCACGCTGTTACTAGTGAAGGCTGAGTAGGTTGCCAAGACACTTATCTGTACTGAATGATAAGCAGCCCTAACTCAATGTGAGTGGCAACTACATGGAAAACCTAGACTTCTAATGCCCACATGGCAGTAACAAAGGCACTCCCCCTCCACCTCCTTATAAAAGCAGGTATCAAAGGAAGTCAACTAAAACAGAAGATATAAATAAGATCCAGAGTCTCTTAATATCCAAAGTCAGATTTCAGTTGAAAAAAAATTATACAAAGCAACAAGATCTAAAATTGAAAATAGATATCAACACCCAGATAATAGGTGTATTAGAGATTTCTGACAATTATTTTCAAGTGACCATCATAAAAATACTCCAAGAAATAAACACAGTTGCAACAAATGAAAAATAGCAAGTGTCAGCAAAGAAGATATAGAGAACCAAATGAAAACATTTTGTAAGTGAAAACTAAAATAAAAATTTTAAACTCTGAATGGGTTCAACAGCAGAGTGGAGAGGATCTGGGGGAAAAACAAACAGAACAGAAATTAGCCAATCTGAACACAGAAATTTGTAACATTAAAGTCACAGGTTGGAAATGAGGAAAAGCCTCAAGTCAATAATCAAAACTCCCACATTAAGGATCCAGAAAAAGAGCAAAAATAAACCACAAGAAAGGAACGAAGTAATAAAATATAGGGCATAATGAAAAAAATTGAACAGAAAAAAGGTAAAATCAATTAAAGAACTAATTCTTTGAAAAAATTTCACAATCCTCCATTGAGATTGAAAAAAGATACAAAATTACCAGTATCAAGAAAAAATCCAGGATATCATTAAAACCTTGCAAACATCAAAACAAATGTTTACTGTGAACAAGTTACACATGTAAATTTGATAATTTAGATGAAATGGACCAGTTAATTGAAAAATATGAACTATCATAACTCACCCAAAACAAAATAGATAATAGGGCTTTAAAAATTAAGTTGGGGTTCCTGGCTCAGCCCATTAAGGGTTAGACTTTTTTTTTATTTAAATTCAATTAACCAACATAGTTACTACATCATTAGTTTCAGATGTTGAGTTCAGTTATTCATCAGTTGCATATAACACCCAGTATTCATATCACATGCTCACCTTAGTACCCATCACCTCCCACCCACTTCCCCTTGAGCAACCCCCAGTTTGTTTCCTATAGTTAAGAGTCTCTCATGGTTTCTCTCCCTGTAAGACAAACTTCCCATTCAGGTTTCCCTCTCTTCCCCTATGATCCTCTGTGCTGTTTCTTATATTCCACATATGAGTGAAACCATATGATAATTCTTTCTCTGACTTATTTCGCTCAGCATAATACCCTCCAGTCACATCCATGTCAATGTAAATGGTAAGAATTCATCCTTTTTGATGGCTAATTTTCCACTGTATATATATACCACATCTTTTTATTTTTTATTAGCATATAATGTATTATAGGTTTCAGGGGTACAGGTCTGTAATTCATCAGTCTTACACAATTCACAGTGCTCACCATAGCACATACCCTCCCCAACGTCCATCACCCAGCCACCCCATCCCTCCCACCCCGCTCCACTCCAGCAACCTTCAGTTAGTTTCCTGAGATTAAGAGTCTCTTATGGTTTGTCACCCTCTCAGGTTTCATCTTGTTTCACTTTTCCTTCCCTTCCCCTATGATCCTCTGTCTTATTTCTCAAATTCCTCATATCAGTGATATCATATGATACTTGTCTTTCTCTGATTCACTTATTTCGCTTAGCATAATACCCTCTAGGGCGCCTGGGTGGCTCAGATGGTTAAGCGTCTGCCTTTGGCTCAGGTCATGATCCCGGAGTCCTGGGATCGAGTCCCGCATCGGGCTCCCCGCTCTACGGGAAGTCTGCTTCTCCCTCTGCCTCTCTCTCTCTCTCTCATGAATAAGTAAATAAAATCTTTAAAAAAAAAATAATACCCTCTAGTTCCATCCATGTCATTGCAAATGGCAAGATTTCATTTTTGATGGCTACATAATATTCCTGCGTGCATGCGCGTGCGCGCGCACACACACACACACACACACACATCTTCTTTATCTAGTCATCTGTCAGTGGACATCTGGGCTCTTTCCATAGTTTGGCTCTTGTGGACATTGCTGCTATAAACTTTGGGGTGCAGGTACCTTTTCGGATCCCTACATTTGTATCTTTGGGGTAAAGACCCAGTAGTGCAATTGCTGGGTCCTAGGGTAGCTCTATTTTTAACTTCTTGAGGAACCTCCATACTGTTTTCCAGAGTGACTGCACCGGCTTCCATTCCCACCAACAGAGAGGTTCCCCTCTTTCTGCATCCTCACAAACATTTTTTTGCTATCTCTTGACTTGTTAATTTTAGTCATCTGACTACTGTGAAGTGGTAGCTCATTGTGGTTTTGATTTGTATTTTCCTGATGCCAAGTGATGTGGAACTTTTTTTCATGTCTGTTGGCCATTTGTAGGTCTTCTTTGGAGAAATGTCTGTTCATGTCTTCTGCCCATTTCTTGACTGCATTATTTGGTTTTTTGGGTGTTGAGTTTGAGAAGTTCTTTATAGATCTTGGATACTAGCCCTTTATCTGCTATGTCATATTTGCTAGTATCTTCTCCCATTCCATAGGTTGCCTTTCGAGTTTTGATGACTGCTTTCTTTGCTGTGCAGCAGCTTTTTATCTTGATGTTCATTTTTGATCTCGTTTCCCTTGCCTGTAGAGATGTGTCTAGCAAGAAGTTGCTGTGGCCGAGATCACAGAGGTTGCTGCCTCTGTTCTCCTCTAGGATTTTGATGGATTCCTGTCTCACATTTAGGTCTTTCATCCATTTTGAGTTTATCTTTGTGTGTGGTGTAAGAAAATGGTCCAGTTTCATTCTTCTGCATGTGGCTGTCCAATTTTCCCAACACCATTTGTTGAAGAGGCTTTTTTCCATTGGATATTCTTTCCTGCTTTGTCAAAGATTAGTTGACCATAGAGTTGAGGGTCCATTTCTGGGTTCTCTATTCTGTTCCACTGACCTATTTTTTTTTTCATGCCAGTACCATACTGTCTTGATCACTACAGTTTTGTTATATAACTTGAAGTCCGGAATTGTGATGCCCCCAGCTTTGGTTTTCTTTTTCAACATTCCTCAGGCTATTCGGGGTCTTTTCTGGTTCCATACAAATTTTAGGATTATTGTTCCAGCTCTGTGAAAAACGTCAATGGTATTTTGATAGGGATTGCATTGAATGTGTAGACTGATCTGGGTAGCATAGACATTTTAACAGTATTTGTTCTTCCAATCCATGAGCATGGAATGTTTTTCCCTTTCTTTTTGTCTTCCTCAATTTCTTTCTTGAGTGTTCTGTAGTTTTTAGAGTACAGATCCTTTATCTCTTTGGTGAGGTTTATTCTTAGGTATCTTATGGTTTGGGTACAATTGTAAATGGGATCAAGTCCTTAATTTCTCTTCTGTCTCAGTGTCAGTATATAGAAATGCAACTGATGCACAATTGCACTACTGGGTATTTACCCCAAAGATACAGATGTAGTGAAAAGGGGCACATAAACCCCAATGTTCATAGCAGCAATGTCCACAATAGCCAAACTGTGGAAGGAACTGAGATGCCCTTAAACAGATGAATGGATAAAGACGTGGTTCATATATACAATGGAATATTACTCAGCCATCAGAAAGGATGAATACCCAACTTTTGCACTGACATGGATGGAACTAGAGGGGATTATGCTAAGTGAAGTAAGTCAGGCAAAGACAGACAATCATCATATGGTTTCACTCTTACGTGGAACATAAGGAATAGCATGGAGGACATTAGGAGAAGGGAAAAACAAAGGAGAGAAAATCAGAGGGGGAGACGAGCCATGAGAGACTATGGATGCTGGGAAACAAACTGAGGGTTTCAGAGGGGAGGGGGGCAGGGATGGATGGGTTAGCCAGGTGATGGGTATTAAGGAGGGCACCTATTGCAATGAGTATTGGGTGTTATACACAAATAATCATGGAACACTACATCAAAAACTAAGTACTAAATGGTGACTAACAAAATAAAAAAAATTAAACAGAATGAAAACAAAAAGAAATGCAACTGATTTCTGTGCATTGATTTTATATACTGCCACATTGCTGAATTCCTGTTCTAGCAATTTTGGGGTGGAGTCCTTTGGGTTTCCACATAAAGTATCATGTCATCTGCAAAGAGTAAGAGTTTGACTTCTTTGCCAATTTGAATGCCATTTCTTTTTGTTGTCTGATTGCTGAGACTAGGACTTCTAGTACTATGTTGAACAATAATGGTGAGAGTGAACATACTAGTCATGACCTTCAGGGAAAAGCTCTTTTTTCCCCACTGAGAATGATGTTCACTGTGGGCTTTTCGTAGATGGCTTTTATGATATTGAGGTATGTTCCCTCTATCCCTACACTGTGAGGAGTTTTAATCAATAAACGATGCTGTATTTTGTCAAATTTTTTTTTAATTTTTTTATGTTAATCCCCATACATTACATCATTAGATTTAGATGTAGTGTTCCATGATTCATTGTTTGTGCATAACACCCAGTGCTCCATGCAGAACGTGCCCTCCTCAATACCCATCACCAGGCTAACCCAACCTCCCACCCCCCTCCCCTCTAGAACCCTCAGTTTGTTTTTCAGAGTCCATCGTCTCTCATGGTTCATCTACCCCTCCGATTTCCCCCCCTTCATTCTTTCCCTCCTGCTACCTTTTTTTTTCTCTTAACATATATTGCATTATTTGTTTCAGAGGTACAGATCTGGGACTCAACAGTCTTGCACAATTCACAGCGCTTACCAGAGCACATACCCTCCCCAGTGTCTATCACCCAGCCACCCCATCCCTCCCACCCCACCCCCCACTCCAGCAACCCTCAGTTTGTTTCCTGCGATTAAGAATTCCTCATATCAGTGAGGTCATATGATACATGTCTTTCTCTGTTTGACTTATTTCACTCAGCATAATACCCTCCAGTTCCATCCACGTTGTTGCAAATGGCAAGATCTCATTCCTTTTGATGGCTGCATAATATTCCATTGTCTATATATACCACATCTTCTTTATCCATTCATCTGTCGATGGACATCTTGGCTCTTTCCACAGTTTGGCTATTGTGGACATTGCTGCTATACACATCGGGGTGCACGTACCCTTTCGGATCCCTACTTTTGTATCTTTGGGGTAAATACCCAGTAGTGCAATTGCTGGATCATATGGTAGCTCTATTTTCAACTTTTTGAGGAACCTCCATACTGTTTTCCAGAGTGGCTGCACCAGCTTGCATTCCCACCAACAGTGCAGGAGGGTTCCCCTTTCTCCGCATCCCCACCAACATCTGTCATTTCCTGACTTGTTAATTTTAGCCATTCTGACTGGTGTGAGGTGGTATCTCATTGAGGTTTTGATTTGGATTTCCCTGATGCCGAGTGATATTGAGCACTTTTTCATGTGTCTGTTGGCCATTTGGATGTCTTCTTTGGAAAAATGTCTGTTCATATCTCCTGCCCATTTCTTGATTGGATTCTTTGTTCTTTGGGTGTTGAGTTTGATGAGTTCTTTATAGATTTTGGATACTAGCCCTTTATCTGATATGTCATTTGCAAATATCTTCTCCCATTCTGTCAGTTGCCTTTTGGTTTTGTTGACTGTTTCCTTTGCTTTGCAAAAGCTTTTTATCTTGATGAAGTCCCAATAGTTCATTTTTGCCTTGTCAAATGCTTTTTATGCATCAATTGAGAGGACCATATAGCTTTTCCTTTTATTAATGATTAATGTGGTGTATCACATTGATTGATTTGTGGATGTTGAACCACCTTTGTAGCCCAGGAATAAATCTCACTTGGTCATGGTGAATAATCCTTTTAATGTACTGTTGCATCCTATTAACTAGTATCTTAGTGAGAATTTTGGCATCCACGTTCATCAGGAATATTGGTGTCATTCTCCTTTTTGGTGGGGTCTTTGTTTGGTGTGAGGATCAAGGTAATGATGGCCTCATAAAAAGTTTGGAAGTTTTCCTTCCATTCCTATTTTTTCAAACAGCTTAAGATTAGGTATTAATTCTTCTTTAAGTGTTTGGTAGAATTCCCCTGAGAAGCCATCTAGCCCTGGGCTCTTGTTTGTTGGGAGATGTTTGATTACTGCTTCAATTTCCTTGCTGGTTATGGGTCTGTTTAGATTTTCCAGTTCGTCCTGTTTCAGTTTTGGTAGTTTATACATCTCTAGGAATGCATCCATTTCTTCCAGATTGCCCAATTTGTTGGCATATAGTTGCTCATAATATGTTCTTATAATTGTATTTCCTTAGCGTTGGTCATGATCTCTCCTTTCCATTCATTATTTTATTTGGGTCCTTTCTCTTTTCTTTTTGATGAGTCTGGCCAGAAGTTTGTCAATCCTATTAATTCTTTCAAAGAACCATCTCCTAGTTTCGCTGTTCTGTTCTACTTTTCATTTGGTTTCTATTTCGTTGATTTCTGCTCTACTGTTTTTTAATTCTCATCTCCTGCTGGGTTTAGGCTTTATTTGCTGTTCCTCCTCTAGCACCTTTAGGTGTAGAGTTAGGTTGTGTAATTGAGACTTTTCCTCTTTCTTGAGAAAGGCTTGTATTGCTATGTACTTCCCTCTTAGGATGGCCTTTTCTGCATCCCAAATGTTTTGAACAGTTGTCTTTTCATTTTCATTTATTTCCATGATTTTTAATTTCTTCTTTTAATTTTAATTTCTTTTAATTTTTCTTCTTTAATTTCCTGGTTGATCTATTCATTCTTTAGTAGGATGTTCTTTAACATCCAAGTATTTGAGTTCCTTCCAAATCTCTTGTGATTGAATTCCAATTTCAAAGCATTGTGGTCTGAAAATATACACGGAATAATCCCAATCTATTGGTATACATTGAGACCTGACTTGTGACCCAGTATGTGATCTATTCTGGTGAATATTCCATGTGCACTGGAGAAGATGGTATATTCTATTGCTTTGGGAAGGAATGCTCTGAATATCCTGTGAAGTCCATCTGGTCCAGTGTGTCATTCAAAGCCCTTGTTTCCCTGTTGATCTTCTGCTTAGATGATCTGTCCATTGCTGTGAATGGGGTGTTAAAGTCCCCTATTATTATGGTATTATCTATGTTTCTTTAATTTTGGTATTAATTGGTTTATATAATTGGCTGCTACCAAGTTAGAATATTTACAGTTGTTGATGTTCTTGTTGGATAGACCCTTTAAGTATGATATAGTGTCCCTCTTCATCTTTTATTACAGTCTTTGGTTTAAAATTTGTCTGATACAAGGATTGCTACCCTGGCTTTCTTTTGATGTCCATTAGCATGATAAATTGCTCTCCACCCCCTCACTTTCAGTCTGCAGGTGTTTTTGGATCTAAAATGAGTCTATTGTAGACAGCATATGGATGGGTCTTGCTTTTTTATTCAATCTGATACCCTGTGTCTTTTGCTTGGAGCATTTAGCCCATTTACATTCAGAGTAACTATTGAAAGATATGAATTTAGTGCCATTGTATTACCTGTAAAGTCACTGTTTCTGTATATTGTCTTTATTCCTTTCAGGTCTATGTTACTTTTGGGCTCTCTCTTTGCTTAAAGGATCCCCTTTAATATTTCTTGCAGGGCTGGTTTAGTATCACAAATTCTATTAGTTTCTGTTTGTCCTGAAAGCTCTTTATAGCTCTCCTTCTATTCTAAAGGACAGCCTTGCTGGGTAAACTATTCTTGGCCACATATTTTTCTCATTTAGCATAAGAGTTTTAGACTCTTGATTTTGGCTGAGGTCATGAATGCAGGGTTGGGGGGACAGAGCTCCACGTTGGGCTCTGCACGCAGTGGGGAGTCTGTTGGAAATTCTCTCTCTCTCTCCCCCTCTGCCCCTCCCCGCTGGTGCACACACGAGCACTCACTCGCTCTCTCTCTCATGCACGCACGCTTGCTCACACTCTAAATCTTGTAAAGAATTAAGTTGAATTCTTAATTCTAAAGCTCCTCAAAAAGAAATCTCTAGCCCCAATTGGTTTCATTATGGAACTCTACCAAACACTTTAAGAATTATTATATAATCTTTCAGACAAAATAGGGAGAAAACACATCCCAATGTGTTTTATGCAACTATTACTCTGATACCAAAACAAAAACAGAAAAAAATGAGAACTACAGACCAATATCCCTCATTTATTGAAAAATTCTTAACAATAAAATATATTTCAGTGGTAAAATAAGCTTATACCATGACCAAGTAGGGTTTATTCCAGGAATGCAAAGCTGGTTTAAAATCTGAAGGAAAAAATCCATTTATTCCACCTTATTATCAGGCTAGAGAAAGAAAATGAGATCATGTCAATTGACACAAAGCCATTTAACAAAACTCAAAAAAAAAAAAAAAAGGAATTGTGTGTGGGTGTGTGTGTTTGTGTGTGGGTGTGTGTTGGGGGGTGGGACTTCAACTTGATAAAGACCATTTATAAAATACCTACTGCTAACATACTCCATGGTAAGAGACAGGAATAAAGCAAAGATGTCAACTTCCATCATACTAAATCAGTGTAGTGCTAGAAGTTCTACCTTGTGCAAAAAATGAAAATAAAAGACCTACAGATTGGGAAGGAAAAACGTTCACCATTTGCAAAACATGATATCTATGCATGAACTCCTAGTATGTCTACAAGAAACATTCCTAGATGTAAGAATCAACTCTAGCAAGGTCAGAAGACAAAGATGTAAAAATGGCTTCTCTATAAACTAGCAATAAAACACCAAAACTTAAAATGTAATGTTTTACAATAACTTTTAAAAACCCAAAATATTTAGTTATGAAAACAAGCACAGGACTTGTATGCTGAAAACTACAAAAATGAAAGATCTAAACTGGAGAGACATACTATGTTCATGGATTGGAAAATTCAACATATTAAAGATGTCAATTCTCTCTGAATTTACAAATTCAATTGTTTAACACAATTCCCATCAATTTCAGTAAGAATTTTAAAAATAAGTTGTTAGAACATTTAAATGGAAAGGCGAAAAATCTAGAAGACTTATAAATTTTTTGAGGAAGAAGGAAGTGGGGAAAAAAATCAGTTTACTCAATTTCAAGAATTATCTATCCACAGTAATTATAACTGTGTGGTATTGGTAGAGAAAGAGGCACATTAATAATAAAGACCTCAGAAGTACTCCCACACAATCAAGCCCAAATTATTTTCAACAAATATACAAATACAATGCAATGGAGAAAAGGCACCCTTTTCAGTAGCACTAGAGCAACTGGTCATCTATAGACAGAAAAATGAATCTCCACTGAAAATCCCATGCCTTATACAAAAATTAAAGGAATCACAAATATGAAACTGTAAAACTTTTAGGAAAAAAAACCCTAGCATCCTCTTTGGGGTCTAAGGCTAGGTAAAGAGTCTTTTAGCTTGACACCAAAATAGCACCCCATGGAAGGAAAACTATATAAAATGGATTTCATCAAAATTAAAAATTTTTTGTTTGTCAAAGATTTAAGAGGATGAAGTAACAGTATATATTTGGAGAAAATGTTTGCAAGCCATGTATGTGGCAAAGGACCAGTTTGTAGAATACATAAAGAATCCTCAGAACTCAACAGTAAAATTAAAAAATTACAATTAAAATTTAAAAGCCCCACACCATTCAACTTGAAATGGGCAAAAGATATCTGCAGTCATTTCACTGAAAAGGATATACAGATGGCAAATAATCACTGGAAAAGATATCCATTATCATGAAAAATTAGGAAGCTAAAAATTAAAAACAATGAGATCACTACACACTTGTCAGAACTAAAAGAGTAGTGATAGCACCAAATGCTGTCAAGGATACTCAGAAACCCAACTACTCACACCTTTCTAGTGTCAATGTGAAATTTTATAGCTACTGTAAACATTAGTTTGGCACTTTAAGAATCTAAACATGCAACCACCTTACAACCCAACAGTAGTGTTACCAGACATTTATCCCTTGGAAAATTATGCTTACCCTAATACTTGTATATCAATGTTTATAACGGATTTGAAATAGAAAAAAGGTGGAAACCAGATGTTCTTAAATAGGTAAATGAATCAACTGTGGTATATCTATACCACAGAACACTATTCCACAAAATGGAACTACCGATATACATAAAATCCTGATATCTACAGAGAATTACCTGAGTTAGAAAAGTCCTTTTCAGTACATTACATTCTGCATGATTTCATTCATACACCATTTTTGAAATAACTAAATTATAATGAGGAACAGATTAATGGTTGTCAGGGGATAAGAAGAGAGTGGAGACAGGAGAAATTGGGTGTAGCTCTAAAAGGGTAACACAAGGGATCCTTATGGTGATGGAAGTGTTCTGTATCTTGACTGTGTCAATGTCAATATCCTGGTAATATTGTACTATTGTCTTGTAAAGCATTACCATTGGGGGAAAATGAGTAAGGTGTATATAGGATCTATTATAACAACCACATGTAAATCTACAATTTTCTCAAAATTGAGAATTAAAAAAAAAAAGCATGTCTATTGGGAGGTTGAGTTGAGAGAGGATTTAAATGGAGGCTGGGAGGCAATGTTGGACCAGGTAAAGTGGGAAAAGAAGTTTACAGTAAGTGATTGGAGAATAAAGCAAACATGGCAGGTAAGAATGAGCAACTAGGAGAAAGGAGCCATCTAAATAGACAGCTGCCTTGATTCCTCCTGACAGTTGAGTTCTTGGTTCCACATTACTGGAAGGCATAGCAACACTTCCCACCTTTGAGATGTGTAAGACAGGTGTCCTTCTGTCTTTCCAGTTAAAGTTCCTTTGGACTTAAGCTAGTGTGGATGGGTTCTATTACTTGCTGCCAAACAATTCCTAACAAGCCCTGTTCAAATTACCTCAACTCTCAAAACAGAAATGTAAAAAATAAATAAATAAAAATAAGGACACATGACAGATTTCCTTTTTGTTTTGGTTGTACCAGGGCACTAAATTTTTAAGGCTAATATAGTGTGAAGTAGTAAGTGCATGGAAATACTGATGTTACAAATATTGATTATAGGGCGCCTGGGTGGCTCAGTTGGTTAAGCGACTGCCTTCGGCTCAGGTCATGATCCTGGAGTCCCGGGATCGAGTCCCACATCGGGCTCCCTGCTCAGCGGGGAGTCTGCTTCTCCCTCTGACCCTCTGACCCTCTTCCCTCTCATGCTCTCTCTCATTCTCTCTCAAATAAATAAAATCTTTAAAAAAAAAAATACTGATTATAATTGTAAACATGCACCTGCCAAGATTAACTTATACTTAACTATACAATGTCCTTTATGTCCCATTTCAGTGAGAAAGTTTCAAACTGTTTTTCCAGTAGTAAAACCAAGCTGTTCTGATCCTACCTCTTTCTCCTTAAATTAGCTCATGTTCAGTAGTTTTTAAAACAAAGGAATGTTTAAGAGAAACAACCGTAGGACATTTTCCAAGCTGGATAGCTTAAGTGGTAATCAATTTATACTCGTGGGTTGTATGCACCATTAGGGAAACATAATTATGCTTAGGTTCATTTTTATGCCTTTAATGCCCCCCCCCCCCACACACACACAATTAAGTACAACAGGTGATTCAGATCCCTTCTTAGAAAGCAGAAGAATGGTTCAATTAAGTAATCCTCTGAGAAGCATTTGTCTCAGATTTCTTTAAAATAGCAATTACCCTTTCATCTCCTAAATTCAGAATTAGGACAGTTAGCTGTAACTGTTTCAGAACACATTTATTATAATGAGGATCACTCACGCAGCCATTTATCTATTTGACACAATTATGGTTCTCAGTATTACACAATGATCTAGATCTACAGAATGAGAAGAGTTCCAAAGACCCTCACAGACCATGGGGAGACGTGTAGTAAATCTGAATGGCAGGACATGTCACCATTTTAAGTAACCATATCCTGGTATGTGCAAAAAAAAAAAAACAGTAATTAGGCCATCCAAAGTAAAACTAGGGAGTTTGTACTTTTGATTTTGTGTTTAAATCTCACCACATTATGAAATTGAACATAGAGCCTTGTTGGGTGGCAACTAAAGGTAAGGGGGAGCCTTTACAAAGTTATCAGAAACTTGTTTCTAAAAAGAATGAAAACCCCAAACCAAAAATCAACATTGTATTTTAGAAATTAGGTACTTTTGACCCTAAAAAACACTTCTGATAGGGACATACGAAGTAAAATGTGTTATGCCCACACAAGCTATGAATGTAAGGATGAAACTTCATTTTATCTCTGAGAGTAAAAGAGGTCTTAGACTCCAGAAAATATACCTTCAGGCAGCTTGGCATATTTTTGACTCAGTAAATTACAAAAACATTATCCTTGTCATTTTCTGTGAATGAGACAAGCTTTTAGCTTGCTTTTTATGTGGAAATAGGATTAAAATAAGGTGAACCATGGTGCCTGATTGTAAAATCTGAAGCACTTTCCTTACTTTAATCCCCTTTCTGAGCAAAGCACTTATTAACAACTATCATAATTATAATCCTAATTATTTATTGAGTGTCTGTTACATGCCAGGTACCATACTTAGTATTCTCCAGATGTTGCATTTAATCCTAACAATCTAAGGCATAACCACCTCATTTTATAGTGGAAGAAATTGAGGCTCATAGTGTTTTGGCCAGCCGAAGGCTACAAACCAGACTACCAAATTGCCAACAAAATCCAACACACTTCACGTTTGCTTAGAAAAATGAAGACGATGGTTGCTTCTGGGATGGTTGATTCTCTGAACCCAAGCACTGGTGGCTGAACAAGAATTTTTATTTTATGTATCTACTGTTTTTAAAAAAAAAAAAAAGAATGGATTACTTCTATAATAAAAGCTATTGAATTCCTTGATCTGAAAACACCTGCTGTATGAAAACTTCAAATCCTTGGAGAGCTGAACACACAGCAGGCACTGAGTAAACACTAGATAGAACTGATGTGGGTTAAATTGATTATTCTTTTAAAAATGAAAGATACACAGAAATTAAAGTATAAATGTATTTCTATCATTAACAAATTATCATTAGACTATATATGAATATACATAAACCCTTATTCTTTAGGTACCTTAACTATATTTTATACATTTAACATTATTCTATTATAAATATGAATGATTCTCAACTGCTACTGCACAAATGTATTTCCATGGCATTTGTTTTAATGAAGAAAATGTGGCTCCACTCCAGAGGACCTGCATCTAAATCTAAGGTAGAATTCAGGCATATGCATTCTGAAAAATCTCTGGATATTTGTTGAATGGACCTATGACTGTGACTCCCTACTAAAATTTTTTTTCAAAACAGTAACTCAGCAATTCCTCCTCCTATGCAATGCCCAACTGAATACTGTCTACCAAAACACATGTAAGTAGATTAATAACAGCACAATTCATAACGGTCCCAAATTAGAAGCTAACCAAAAGCCTAGTGACAATAAAAAAGAGCTGTGGTCTAGTCACACAATAGAATGCTATAAAGTAGTCAATAGCTACATGAAATAAGGATGAATGTCACAAAATGTTGATAATAGCCAAACACAAGAAACTACAGAATGTGTATTCCACCCAATATAAAATGCAAAACCTGATGAAACTCATTTTTGAGAGCAGTTACTTTGCAGGGGGGCGGGAGGCAGGGGAGAGTGACTGAAAGGGTGAATAAGGAGGATTTCTTCTATGCTGCTACTGTTCTGTTTCTCCATCTGGTCATATGGGTACATTCTGTTTAGGAAAATTAATCATTTGGTACACTATATGTGCACTTTGCTATATTATACAGCATTATAATAAATCAAAAATGTCCATAAAATAGCAATTATTTGGTAGTTTGAAATTTAAGAACCAAGATATAATTTAAAATATACAAAGAAAATGTGATGTCAGAGTAAATAATAGATAGGGGTTGAGCTCTCAAAAGGAATGGACCTAGGAGATTTAAATTCAGTCTCATCCCTGAACTTCCCAAGACCATCTGTGTGGCATATTATTTCACCTCTTGGAAAGTTGTTGCCAGGATTACATAACACTAAGTAAAACTTAATAGTTGGCACGGAGTTCACAGTAAGCATTCATTTCTCTCCCTTCTCTGGATTTTAGAACAAAATGTATGTTTCACAACAAAGCAGGGGCACCTGGGTGGCTCAGTCGGGTAAGCGTCTGCCTTAGGCCAGGTCATGATCCCAGAGTCCTGGGATCGAGCCCCACATCGGGCTCCCTACTTGGTGGGGAGTCTGCTTCTCCCTCTGCCTGCCACTCCCCCTGCTTGTGCTTGCTCTCTGTCAAACAAATAAATAAAATCTTTAAAAAACAAACAAATATTATTCTTAAATGTAGTATCAATTCAGGAAAGACTACCAAGAAATGTTTAAACTGTCCAGAAGTAGGTAATTCCAGGGGATTTTTAGATAATTCTAACTTTCCCTGATTGTCTGGGGTGGGAAAGCAAATGGTAGGTGACTAAGCTATCAGACAGACATCTCCAGCAACCATATCCATGCAATGTGTAATGTGGTATCTGAAAACACACTGGCTACAACAGTTTTCAACAACCAGGAGCTGTGATTCTAACTCAGTAGGATATCACTAAAATGTGTCATTGAAGGAAAAAATGATCAAATTCCAGCATCAAATTCAAACTCAGCAGAATAAAAAAAAAAATTGTATCTGGGTATTGAAGGATTTCTAGCTGAATGGCAGTCAGCACTAGCCTGTTTCCATATAAAAGGCAAACCATCAGATGCAGCAAAAAATTGGCTTATGGTTAGTCATAGCACATTGACCAAACATGTGCTGTGTATGGAGCCTCTGGCCTCACCATCCAGTTCTCATCTGGGCTACAGAGGAGTTTTGAAGAGGATTAAGAGGGGCAAAGGTTGATGACTAGGACAAATAAGCACAACTTAAAATTGACCATCAATATTTACACAAAGAAGAGAAAAGCAAGGGGCAACTCAGCAATCTATGTTTGAATCGAAGGATCAAGGATTAAAGAGGAAAATTAGAAGTACATTGTCAACAAAATCAAACCCATTCATCATTTAACATTACTGCATGTTTTTAGCACCTTATTGGTCCCTTTCTGCTTCCCCAGGCAAAAATGATGCCTCCCTCACTGGCTTTGTTTTTAGAGTAGTACAGTCAGGATATCATCACTGCAACTTCTGATTACAGTAATGAAACCATGCCTAGAAATGGAGGAAGTAGAATGGAAGACAAAGGAGTAGCTGGGTGAATAAAGTGGTTTTATATTCCACTATCAGTCTTTCTGTTACTTGGTCACTAGGGTCAATTGCAAATGGCTCTACAAGTCCTGAATCATGACCATCCCCCAAACAGATACTAACAAAATTGAGGGAGTTAGGGCTTGTTATACTACCATGAACTATTGATTTATTATATGACAGATTCCTGAATATCATAAAGGATGACTGAAGACAACCGTAAAATACCGTAACTTTGCTCCTTACATTTAAATCTTTAAAAATCTAATTTTCTGCCCTCTCCCAAAAAGTGAATTGATGGCTCACAAAAGTGGGATCAGTTTTATGGCTAAGAAATCCTCTAAAAGATCTGTTTACATGCCAAACTTTCACATGCTACTTAGATGAAAAATTTAAGTTTGGTTTATTCTTAGAGTGATTGTAATGGAAAAAAAATAGAATTTGATACTTATAAGGTGATAGAGAATTAGTTCTAAAGTAGAGGTCAGCAGTGTTATCTTTCTGTAAAAAGCCAGATAAACACTTTAGAGTATGTAAGCGAAATGGTTTTTCACAACTACTCAACTCTGCATGAAAGAAGTCATAGCCTATGTATAAGAGAATGAGCATGGTCATTTTCTAATAAACCTTGATTAAAACAACAGGCAGGGTGGCGGTATTTAGCCTGAGGGCCACAGTTTGACAACCGCAGCTCTTAAGAATATTAAGATGTGGTTTCCACAGGGGAGGTGGGTAAGCACTAGGTGATGTATGGAAGTGTTGAATCCCTATACTGTACACCTGAAACTAATGTAACACTGCATGTCAACTAATGAGAATTAAAAAAAAAAAAAACTTTAAAAAGATGTGGTAGAATAAGCAAACCACCTTTTACTCAATCTGGCCATGAGTAGATAATATGACTGGCCAAAAGCTTGAGCATGTGTTCTTTGGAAGATATTAAGTTCTTCAAGTCTCCTTACACGGAGAAAAACTAAAAGACCTTCTCGATGTCTAAACACATATTTCATCTGTTTTCATTAGCTTTGGAATTAAAGTATCAAAACAAAATAAATGAAATACAAGGCTTTGACACAATAGAATTGGTATGAAAAGAAAATCTAGTCCGTGGCTGACTCAAACAGAATTCACCTAATGCAACAAAAGGCAATTCTAAAAGATGTACTTAATACAATTTTGCCACTTCGTCTTTTCAATGGCACTATTAAAAACTACAAGAATTATTTTTTTTTTAAAAAAATGGAGGCTCTCTACAGCCTATTGCAACCTTGAACTACTGTATGTGAAAATAGGCTGCCAATTTCAGGAGGAAAGTGGTGTGGGAAACACCAAAAGAGGATGCCTGTGGCTACAGATCTCAAAGCTGGAAGCATCCACGTTCCCAGGAAATAGCCAACTATGACCAACAAGCCCCTTTTTGTAATAAACAGGATAGAATAAGCATGTTGGTAACAGGAGCTTTCCTAAACCCATTTGGGGTAGAGAAGGCAGGGCTGAATAAAAAAATCAGAAAGTAGCAGCCTGTCACTGAGGCATGGTGTCTACCGCAAATATTTATATCACTGTCCTGCAGTATCCATCTTTAATGGCTGGAGAGAAGTAAAGCTGCAAATCTCATGCACAATGTATGATTAGGAACTTGAGTGAACAAGATGTAAATTGCACTAGACCTATGAAGAAATTCCCTAAGAAAAGGGAAAGAATATAACGTGGGCAGGGGTATAGGGGACAACTAGCAGACAAGACCATTTGCTCCTCTCAAAAAATTTCCCTAGAGAAGATTAAAATATTGACTAAACATAGGTCATGGATGTCTAGGTCTTAATAAAGCAAACAGATACATAAACAACAGCTTGAAGTGGTGATTCTGAGATCTTGAGCAATCTCAGGTAAGTTAACAGGGACATCAGGAAGTACAGCAGGAGCTGGCTCAGGGCAACACAAAATACAAAGTAGTCACAGAAACATAGACCATATTGAAAATAGCAAAAGCAGACACTGCTAAAACACCATTAAAAAAGACAGAAGAGGTTAAAGTGAATAAAATGAAATATTTTAACATGTAATTCAAGAAAATTTCAAAGGATTCTTTGCCTCTTTGGTTAGATTTATTCCTAGGTGTCTTATGGTTTTGGGTGCAATTATAAATGGGATCAACTTTCTCTTTCTTTTATCTTGGTGGTGGTGTATAGGAATGCCACTGCTTTCTGTGCTTTGTTATATCCTGATATTTTACAAGTTCTAGCAGTTTTGGGGTGGAGTCTTTTGGGTTTTCCACATAAAGTATCATATCATCTGCAAAGAGTGAGAGTTTGACTTCTTTGCCAATTCCAATGCCTTTTATTTCTTTTTGTTGTCTGATTGCTGTGGCTAGGACTTCTAATACTATGTTGAATAGGAGTGGTGATAGTGGACATCCCTGCCATGTTCCTGGCCTTAGGGGGAAAGCTCTCAGTTTTTCCCCATTGAGAATGATATTTACTGTGGGTTTTTCATAGATGGCTTTTATGATATTGAGGTATGTACCCTCTATCCCTACACTCTGAAGAGTTTTGATCAAGAAAGGATGCTGTACTTTGTCAAATGCTTTTTTTTGCATCTTTTGAGAGGATCATATGGTTGTTTTTTCTTTTATTAATGTATTGTATCACGTTGATTGATCTGCAGATGTTGAGCCAACCTTGCAACCCAGGGATAAATCCCACTTGTGAGGGTTGCTGGAGTAGTAGGGGGTGGGAGGTATGGGGGGGGGGCTAGGTGATAGACATTGGGGAGGGTATGTGCTATGGTGAGCACTGTGAATTGTGAGAGACTATGGAATCGCAGACCTGTACCTCTGAAACAAATAGTACATTATATGTTAAAAAAAAAAAAAAAATAGCAGAAAAGGAAAAAATGAAGGGGGGAGGAATCAGAGGGGGAGATGAACCATGAGAGACTATGGACTCCAAGAAACAAACTGAGGGTTCTAGAGGTGAGGAGGGTGGGGTGATGGGTTAGCCTGGTGATGGGTATTAAATAGGGCACGTACTGCATGGAGCACTGGGTGTTATACGCAAACAATGAATCATGGAACACTACATCAAAAACTAATGATGTAATGTATGGTGATTAATAAAAAAACTAAAAATTTCAAAGGAATTCAAGACGAATTTAATCTACACATTAAAAAGGGACACTATGTTATACTATATGTTGGCTCATTTAAGTTAAAAAAAAATAAGAAAAAGAAAGAGCACACTATGTTACAGGAAAAACTGACAAGAACCATCAACAGCAATACATTTCCAGGTAAGCTTACTGGACATCAAAAGCTTAAAAAAAAAAAAAAAGGCACCTGGGTGGCTCAATTGCTTATGCATCTGCCTTAGGCTCAGATCATGATCCTAGGGTTCTGGGGTCAAGTCCCGCATCAGGCTCTCTGTTCAGCAGGGAGTCTGCTTCTCCCTTTCCCTCTGCCCCTCCCCCCACTCATGCTTGGCACACCTGCACTCCTGCACTCACTCTCATATAAAAATAAATTAAAAAGCTTAAAGAAAGGAATCAGAAGTCCTTTGAGCATTTGAACAGAAGGAATAAGACACATAAAATGGTTAAAAAAAAAAAAAAAGTTCACTGAACTCCTACTTCCACACAGCCATCTTCCACCAAAGATGGTAAGAACATACATGGTGTCCTTTTATTGGCAGTAGCCAAGACATGGAATAACCCAATTGTCCACTGATAGATAAATGGATGAAGAAAATGTGATATACACACAATGGAATACTATTCTGTCTTTAAGGAAATCCTGCCTTTTGGGATAGGTGCACCTGGAGGGCATGGTATTAAATGAAGTCAGTCAGATATAGGACAAATTCTAGATGATATTATTTATGTGAGGAATCTAAAATATTCAAACACAGAAGCAGAAAGAATGATGGATGCCAGGAGCTGGGGGACTGTAGGGGGAGGAAAAAAGGGAGGTGTTAAAGGGTACAAACTTTCAGTTATGTAAAATAAGTCCTAGAGATCCACGATATGGCATAATGTCTATAGTTAATAGTATATTGCATACTTTAACATTTACTGAGAGGGTAGATCTTATGTTAAGCACTCTTATCACAAAAAAAAGAGGGCAGGAGGAAACTTGAATGTAATAGATATGTTTATGACAAATTGTGTTTATAGCTTCATAGATGTGTACTTATCTCCAAAGCCATCAAGTTGTATATAATAAATATGTACACTTTTATATGTCATTCATATCTGAATGAAGTGGTTAAAGAATTTATGTACAATGTTCGAGAAAATGACAAGAATCTTCGATGAAATGTTTAAGTATAAATACAGACATGTTTTTGAACTTTTAACACTCAGGGAATATAATTCCATGAGTCCTTTTTGAAGAAACCCTAGAGAACAATCTTCAATCCACAAAGAGAAAACCATACAACTATGGCAAAATAGATGTTGGTAAGCATTCATCCCAGACAGATGTGGGGATTGTGGTCACAAAATACGATTTAACATTATAAGCCTCAGAAATTCTTAGAAATGATACTAACAAAACCAGAAGGAAAAGCAGAAAAAAAGCAAAAAAAAAAAGTTCAAAGTAATAAAAGCATGCTTATTTTATCTTCCTTTATAGGTTATTATTTAAAGCTCTTTAGTAAAGGTATACACAAATACTTAGAAGTCACAAGAGATGTAAAAAACCTTGATCACAGGCACAGATCTGCACATCCTGGGTGCTAAATTTTCACAATGCATTTAGTAAGTATTTTCTCCTAACAGGCTTTGACTTTTATGGCAAATGATCTAGAGAAAGACATTTGATTTTTGTTGAGAAGTTATCTGGAACCAAATCACTAAAACAGTTAAAATTAACACTGATGGAAATGGTGAAAGCAGAGAAACTCAAACTAAGGAATAAAGATATTCCAAGTGAACACCGGGGTTTTTAGCAGTTACAAAGATTGTGGGTTCCAAAAATTCCTACATTTTTTAAGCCTTGGAAGTTTATATACCTAAATGAAAACAATTTCAAAACTACAATATTTCATATATATTTATAAATTTCACTTAAATTTTTATTTAACAGTGAGGCACAAGTTTAACAACTGGTGGTTCATAAGATGTAAAAATATTAGAGCTAATTTAAAGAACCCTCTGTTTTGTTCAATTTTATCCTACACTTAGAAAGTTAATACCTATTCTCAAACTATTGCAAGAAAAAGGAATGCTTCCAAGTTTATTCTACAGAGCATAACCCTGATACCAAAAACCAAAGACACCATAAAAAAAGAAAATTACAGACCAATAGCTCTGATCAGAGATGCAAAACGCTCATTAAAATATTAGCAAATCAAACTCAATCCATTAAAAAATCATTCAGCACAATCAAGTTGGATTTCCGAAATGCAAGCATAGTTTGATATCCACTAATCAAAAAGATACACATTAACAAAATGTAGGATAAAAATCGTATGATTTCAACAGATGCAGAAAAAGTATTTGACAAAATTCAACATCTGTTCATGAATTAAAGTCTCAAAGTGGTTTTAAAGAGAACCTATCTCAATATAACAAAAGCTATCTATGACAAACAGCCAACATCTTAACAATAGTGAAAAACTGAGATCTTTTCTTGTAAGATTGGCAACAAAACAAGGATGTCCACTCTTACCACTTTTATTTATTACTGGAAGTCCTAACAATAGCAGTCAGATGAGACAAAAGGCATCCAAATTATTAAGTAAAATTGCCCATACTTGCAAATGATATGCTATATATCAAAAACTCTGAAGACTTCAGAGAATTAGAATAAATGCATTCAATAAAGAGGCAGGATACGAAAATCAGTATACAAAAATCTGTTGTATTTCTATACATTAATAAACTGGCAGAGACAGAAATTAACATCCCATTTTTAGTTGCATCAAGAAGAATAAAATACCTAAGAATAAATTTAACCAGTAGGCAAAAGAACTATACTCTGAAAACTAAGACATGGATGCAAGAAATTGAAGATGAACACAACTAAATGGGACTATAGGTCATGCTAATGAATTGGAAGAATGTTAAAATATCCAGTTTAACTACCCAAAACAATCTACAGGTTCAATGTAATCCCTATCAAATGCCAATAGTATTTTTCACAGAACTGGAATAATCCGACAGTTTGTATGGAACCACAAAAGGCCCTGAGTAGCCAAAGCTATCTTGCAAAAAAAAGAACCAAGGTGAAGTTACCACACTCCCAGATTCAAACTATACCACAAAGCAAGAGTAACCAAAACAGTATAGTACTGGCACACACTATGAAATGGACATATTCCTAGAAACCTACAATCCTCCAAAACATAATCAGGAAGAAACAGAAAATCTGAACAGCATAATTACTGGTAACAAAATTAAATCTGTAAATAAAAAACTACTAAAAAATAAATGTCCATGAATTCAAAGGTGATTTCTACAGAAAATTTAAAGAAGAGTTACCTAGGGGCATAGGGGCACCTGGCTGGCTCAGTCAGAAGAGGATATGACTCTTGATCTCAGAGTCAGGAGTTTGAGCCCCATGTTGGGTGTAGAGGTAACTTAAAGAAAACTTAAAAAAAAATAAAGAAGAGTTACCTATTCTCCTCAAACTATTCCAAAGCATATTCCTGATACCAAAACCAGACAAAGACACTACAAAACTACAGGCCAATATGCCTGATAAACATAGATGTAAAAATCCTCAAAATATTAGCAAATCACATTCAACAATATATTAAAGGATCATTCACCATGATCAAGTGGGATTTATTCCATGGATTCAAGGATGATTCAATATTCACAAATCAACATCATATACCACATAAACAAAGGATAAAAATCATGATCATCTCAATAGATGCAGAAAAAGCATTTGATAAAATTCAACATCCATTTTTTTTTAATAAGTTCTCAAGAAAGTGAGTTTGGAGTAAACCTACTTCAACATAATAAAGGTCATGCATGAAAAACTCTCAGCTATCATCCTCCTCAATGGGGAAAAGCATCTTTTCCTCTTAGATCAGGAACAAGACAAGGATGTCCACTCTCAGTACTTTTATTTAAGTTAGTACAGGCGTCCTAGCCACAGCAATCAGACAAGAAAAATAAGAGGCATCCAAACTGGTAAAAAGGAAAACTTTTACTATTTGCAAACAATACTTTGTGTAGAAAATCCCATGGATTCCACCAAAAAACTACTAGAATAAATAAATGCATTAAAGTTGCAGGATACAAATGAATACCCAGAAATTGGTCTCATTTCTTTACGCTAATAACAAAATAGAAAAGTTAAAAGAACTGTGTTTATAACTGCACCAAGAGAATATCTAGGAATAAACTCAACCAGGTGAAAGACCCTTACTATAAAAACCCTGAAACATTAAAAAATTGAGGATTACTCTAATAAAAACATATTCCATATGCATGGATTGGAAGAATGTTGTTACAATGTCCATACTACCCAAAGCAATCTATAGATTCAAAGCAATACCGATCAAAATACCAATACATTTTTTACAAAACTGGGAGAGATTATACTAAAATTTGTATGGAACAAAATAGACTAAACAACAAAAACGATCTTAAGAACAAAGCTAGAGAGGGGGGTGGGAGGATGGGTTAGCCTGATGATGGGTATTAAAGAGGGCACGTTCTGCATGGAGCACTGGGTGTTATGCACAAACAATGAATCATGGAACACTACATCTAAAACTAATGATGTAATGTATAGGGATTAACATAATAAAAAAATTAAAAAAAAAAAAGAACAAAGCTAGAGGTACTACAATCCAAAACAGACAATAGTAATAAAAACAGTATGGTATTGGCACAAAAACAGACATAGATCAGTGATACAGAATAGAGACCCCAGAAATAAACCCACACTTATATTGTCAATTAATCTGTGACAAAGGCAGCATGAATATACATACCATGGGGAACAGAGTCTGTTCAGTAAATGGTGTTCAGAAAACAGGACAGCTACATTTGAAAGAATGAAACTGAAGCACTTTAACACCATAAAAATAAACTCAAAATGGATTAAAGACCTAAACATGACACCTGAAATCATAAAACTTCCAAAAACATAGGTAGTAATTTCTCTGGTGTTGGCCATAGCAACATTTTCCTTAATAGGTCTCCTAAGGCAATAGAAACAAAAGCCAAAATCAACTATTGGGACCACATGAAAATCTAATGCTTTTGCACAGCAAAAGAAACCATCAACAAAAAGGCTACATATTGAATGTGAGATGATATTTGCAAATGATATAACCAATAAGGGACTAATATCCACAATATAAAGAACTTCCATAGTTCAACACCAAAACAAAAATGTGATTAAAAACTGGGCAGAGGACATGAATAGGCATTTTACCAAAGAGGACATACAGATGGCCAACAGATACATGCAAAGCTCAACATTACTCATCATCAGGGAAATGCAAATCATAACCACAATGAGGTATCATCTCACACAAGTCAGAATCGCTAGTATCTAAAAGACTTAGAAATAAATAATGTTGAGGATGTGGAAAAAAAGGAACCCTCATCCACTGCTGGTGGGAATGTGAATTGGTACATCCACTGTAGAAGACAGTATGGAGTTTCCTCAAAAAACTAATAGATGGGCGCCTGGGTGGCTCAGTTGGTTAAGCGACTGCCTTCGGCTCAGGTCATGATCCTGGAGTCCCGGGATCGAGTCCCACATCGGGCTCCCTGCTCGGCAGGGAGTCTGCTTCTCCCTCTGACCTTCCTCCTTCTCATGCTCTCTCTCATTCTCTCTCTCTCAAATAAATAAAATCTTAAAAAAAAAAAAAACTAAAAATAGAAATACCTTATGATCCAATAATTCCACTACTAAGTATCTACCCAATGAAAATTAAAACACTAACTTAAAAATATATAAATCCATGTTTGCTGTAACATTATTTGCAATAACCAAGATGTGAAAGCAACCATAGCATCCTCTGACAAATGTCTAAGGAAGATGTGGTATGTATATACAATGGAATAATATGCTGCCATAAAAAAGGATGAGATTGTTCCATTTTTGACAGTGTGGATGGGCCTACAGAGTATAATGCAAAGTAAAAAGTCAGAGAAAGACATACCATTATTTCACTCATATGTGGAATCTAAAATGATTTTTTTAAAAAAAGGCAGAATCAGACTTATATACACAGAAAACTGATGGGTGCCAGACAGGAGGCGGGTGAGAGATAGACAAAATGGATAAAGGAGTGGGAGATACAGGCTTCCAGTTATGGAATAAGTCATGGAAATAAAAGGCAACATAAAGAATACATTCAATGATACTGTAATAGCATTGTATGGTCACAAATCTTAGCTACACTTGCTAACTCAGTATCATGTATAAACTTGTCAAAACACTATGTTGTACACCTGAAACTAATGTATCATTATAGGTCAACTATGCTTAAAAAAAAAAAGCTTCAAAAGTGAAAAAAGCTATCTCATTCTATGAATGGGTCTTTTCTAAAAATCACTGAAATGCTTAGTAGTACAATTGCTGGGCCCTAGGGTAGCCCTATTTTTTAACTTCTTGAGGAACATCCATACTATTTTCCAGAGTGGCTGCATCAGCTTCCATTCCCACCAACAGCGTAAGAAGCTTTCCCTTTCTCAACATCCTTGCCAACACTTGTTGTGTTTCCTAACTTGTTAATTTTAGCCATTCTGACTACTGTGAGGTGGTATCTCATTGTGGCTTTGATTTGTATTTTCCTGATGCCAAGTGATGTGGAGCATTTTTTCACATGTCTGTTGGCCATTTGTAGGTCTTCTTTGGAGAAATGTCTGTTCATGTCTGCCCATTTCTTGACTGCATTATTTGGTTTTTTGGGAGTTTGAGAAGTTCTTTATAGATCTTGGATACTAGCCCTTTATCTGCTATGTCATATTTGCTAGTATCTTCTCCCATTCCGTAGGTTGCCTTTCAAGTTTTGATGACTGCTTTCTTTGCTGTGCAGCAGCTTTTTATCTTGATGTTCATTTTTGATCTTGTTTCCCTTGCCTGTAGAGATGTATCTAACAAGAAGTTGCTGTGGCCAAGATCACAGAGGTTGCTGCCTCGGTTCTCCTCTAGGATTTTGATGGATTCCTGTCTCACATTTAGGTCTTTCATCCATTTTGAGTTTATCTTTGTGTGTGGTGTAAGAAAATAGTCCAGTTTCATTCTTCTGCATGTGGCTGTCCAATTTTCCCAACACCATTTGTTGAAGAGGCTGTCTTTTTTCCATTGGATATTCTTTCCTGCTTTGTCAAAGATTAGTTGACCATAGAGTTGAGGGTCCATTTCTGGGTTCTCTAATCCGTTCCACTGACCTATTTGTTTTCATGCCAGTACCATACTGTCTTGATCACTACAGTTTTGTTATATAACTTGAAGTCCGAAATTGTGAGGTCCTCAGCTTTGGTTTTCTTTTTCAACATTCCTCAGGCTATTTGGGGTCTTTCCTGGTTCCATGCATAAGGGGTACCTGCACCCAATGTTCATAGCTGCAATGTCCACAATAGCCAAACTGTGGAAAGAGCCCAGATGTCCATTGACAGATCAATGGATAAAGAAGATGTGGTATATATGTACAATGAAATACTACTCAGCCATCAGAAAGGATGAATACTTAACATTTGCATCGATGTGGATGGAACTGGAGGAGATTATGCTGAGTGAAATAAGTCAGAGAAAGACTATTATATGGTTTCATTCATATGTGGAATATAAGAAACAGTGCAGAGTATCATAAGGGAAGAGAGGGAAAACTTCATGGGAAGTCATCAGAGAGAAAGAAAAACCAGGAGAGACTCTAACTATAGGAAACAAACTGAGGGTTGCTGGAGAGGAGATGGGTAGAAGGATGGGGTAATTGGGTGATGGGCATTAAGGAGGGCACATGACAAGATGAGCATTGGGTGTTATACACAACCAATAAATTACTGAATACTACATCTGAAACTAATGATGTACTTATATTGGCTAATTGAATTTAAAGATCCCAAAATAAAAAATAAAAATTACTGAAATGCAGTTATCCAATCTTCACTTTCACCTTTCTATTCTGAGAATTCACCTGTAATCCAGCAAACACACTATTTGGCTAAAGAATACAAAAATACTAATTGAAAGGGATACATGCACCCTAATGTTAATAGCAGCATTGTCTACAATAGCCAGATTATGGAAGTAGCTCAAGTGTCCATGGACTGATGAATGAATGCAATGGAATATTACTCAATAAAGAATAAAATCTTGCCCTCTGCAACAACCTGGCTGGAGCTAAAGTGTGCTATGCCAAGTAAAATTAGTCAGAGAAAGACAAATATCATATGATTTCACTCATATGTGGAATTTAAGCAAAAAAACAAATGAGCAAAGGGGCGGGGGGGGGAGGAAGAATCAAAGCAAGAAACAGTCTCTTAACTATAGAAAACAAACTGATAGTTACAGGGAGATGGGTGGGTGGATGGGTTAAATAGGTGATGGGGATTAAGGAGGGGACTTGTTGCGATGAGCACCAGGTGATGCATGAAAGTGTTGAATCACTATTGTACACCTGAAACTAATACTGCACTGTTGGTTAACTGGAATTTAACTAAAAGCTTAAAAATAAGAACAGTATAAAAAATAAAAGGGACCTCACGAAAGTGAAAATTTGGCTTTTTTGATATACAGTTTTACTCCTGAGGAATCAACACTTCCTATTCACATTGACTAATCTGTGGTTATTGAACGCACTGGGATATAGAAGAAGTATATGGTCTACCCATTTTATTCTTCAAAATTCAGATGGAGAAGAGCTCCAACATGGGTCCAAACCAAGGGCACAATCAGGCCACGGTGCTAAAAGATACAGCCTTCACTGAAAGAAGCAAAGACATTAAAATTTTGTCCTCTGAGCAGTGAGCACTCATTTGCTTTTTTGATGCATTTCCTCTCATAGGCTGTTTTCATAGTGCTTGTTCAGTAAAATTGGCCTGAAGAGTTTTTCTCCCTTGGAAATTACCTCAACTATAAGTCTCCCCATCCCCTACTACTCCCCCCACAAGGGTTAAGTTGGAAATGGAGTGGGCACAGAGGAGAGGTCCAACAGCTGTTAGGCAGGACTCTGATCACACAAATAGAACCCTCACAACCCATTCTGGATCACTACATACCCTAGTTAATTTGCCAGGAATAATCCTCCAACACATATCACAGACAGCTACCAGGGTGGCTGTATCCACAGTTGGTGCCAGAACAAAATTTGGGATCCTGCCTAAGTATCTTTGAGATACTTTTTACCCAATAGGCATCTGCAAAATTTTATAATTCTTTGGGATCAGCAAATATATTTGCCTCAATTAGTTCTGTTTTTCTTAATCTTTTTTATTTTCATTTTTTAAACATTTATCCATTTAGAGAAAGAGAAAGAGCACACACATGAGTGGGGGGGAGAGGCAGGAGGAGGAGGAGAGAAGCAGACTCCCTGCTGAGCAGGAAACCCCACACAGGCCAATCCCACAACCCTGAGATCACAACCTGATCTGAAATCAAGAGTCTGATGCCCAACCAACTGAGCCACCCAAGTACCCTGTGCTTTTCTTCTAAAAGGTTATCCTCTCACCCTATAGTTAGTCTAAATAATGTATTTATTTATCTCAAACCTAGGTCATGTCTGGTAGTAAGTTAGGTATTTCAGGAAATATACCTGGTAAGAATTTATCAAGTGGCCTCCTTGTGACTTGAAACAAAGTCAATGCCCTTTGATGCACCTCAGTATGACTCAGGTACCACAGCCAATCTGACTAAAACACAGCTAGAAATCGGTAAATCGAGTAAGACGTTCCACTAAGAGACTAGATAGTCTGTTTCCTAGTCTGAGCAGAAATCCTTATTTAGAAAGGGGTCCGTTCCAAAGAGTCCGAATGAGGTGGTTAACCACATTGCCCTGATCGCTCTTTCCACAAGGATGGGCAGGTGGCAGGACCCAGACTGACCCAGTTCAAGTACTCCATTCTTCCAGCCACCTCGACTGGTTCAGAGATAGGCATATGAACATCAGGTCCAATCAGGATCTTCGCTGCATGTGATAAAGGGCTATCAGTTAAGTCCTTTTTCACAAGCTTAAATATTGGGAAAAAATGGCACTGTCAACAGCCATCTTTCCCAGCTACTTAAAGGAAGACATCTGCAGTAAAAAGAAAACCAAGTCAGCCCAGAGGAAAGCTAATTCTAGAGACAGAAATACAGTCTGCATCTTTTTAGCCCCTAGATCTTGCCATGTTTGAAGTACCAGTTCTATTCCTGGACTTGTCAGTTACATGCGACTCTCCTTTTGATGCTTCTTTGACTTAGATGTATGCCACTCGCCAATAAGATCTTGAACACTACAACTGCTATGCCTTAAAGGAACAAGCTATTTTTTAAAATCTCACCTTAAAGCCAGTATATCCCAGTCATGGTAAGGATATAAGATCATCCCTGGCTCTCTTCCTATGACCTTTAATCATTAAGTAATAAATAATTACCTTGTCATAAACTTAACATACATAAGGCTCAGAAAACTTATAAAATCCAAAATAAAAAATGACTAGAACTCCTTGGCCCAGATTGTTGTGACCATTTTAATGTGTTTCCTTTCAATTTAAAAAGGACATACAGGTTCCTAAAGGTAAGATAATATTCCAGAGGGGTCTTCCTATCCTACTCTTGTTTAACATTAACATGTGAGTAGTTTCCCACATAATGAAAGACTTTTCAAGTATATGACTCTCAAAAGCTTCTCATTAGTTCATTTGCTCTATTTTAAGAAAACCATGCCATTTACAATTGCACCAAAAAGAGTAATATACCTTAGAATAAGCTTAACCAAAGAGGTGGAAGACCTATACTTTGAAAACTAAAACATTGATAATGAAATTGAAGAGGACACAGATGGAAAGATATTCTATGCAGATGGATTAGAAGAATGTTGTTAAAATGTCCATACTACCCAAAGCAGCATACAGATTCAGTGCAATACCAACAGCTTTTTCACACAACTAGGATGTTAAAATTTGTATGGAATCATAGAAGACCCCAACTAGCCAAGCAATCTTAAGAACAAAGCTGGAAGTATCACAATTCCAGATTTCATGCTATACTACAAAGCTGTAGTAATAAAAACAGTATGGTACTGGCACAAAAAGTAGACATGTGAATCAACAGAACAGAACAGAGAGTCTAGAAATAAACCCATGCTTATGTGGTCAATTAATCTAGGACAAATGAGGAAAATGGGGAAAAGATGGTCTCTTCAATAAATGATACTGGGGAAACTGGACCAGTTTCTTACCCCATACACAAAAATGAACTCAAAATGGATTAAAGACCTGAAACCAAACAACCTGAAAAAAATAGGCAGTAATCTCAGGCATCAACCACAGAAACATTTTTCTAAAGGTCTCCTAAGGCAAGGGAAACAAAAGCAAAAATCAACTATTGGAACTACACCAAAATCAAAAGCTTTTGCACAGTGAAGGAAAGTAACAAAAGAGCAACATAGTGGATGGAATATATTTACAAATGACATATTTGACAAGGGGTTAATATCTAAAATATATCAAGAACTCCTCCAACTCAACACCAAAAAAGACAAATAATCCAATTAAAAGCTGGGCAGAGTACCTGAATAGACGTTTTACCAAAGATGATATACAGATAGCTGACAGACATATGAAAAGATGCTCAATAACAATCATCAGGAAAATGTATATCCAAACCACAATGAGATATCACCTCATACCAGTCAGAATGACTAGTATCCAAAAGACAAGACATAACAAGCGTTGGTGAGGATGTGTAGAAAAAGGAACATTCGTGCACTGTTGTTGGGAATACAAATTGGTACAGCCACTCTGGAAAACAGTATGGAAGTTCAAGAAATTAAAAATAGGAATACTGTATGAGCCAGTACTTCCACTACTGGTTATCTACTCAAAAAATAATGGAAACACTGATTTGAAAAGATCTATACACCCCTCTATTGCAGCATCAACAATAGTCAACAAATGGAAGCAACTCAAGTGTCCATCAATAGATGGATAGTGTTACATATATACAAAGGAATATTACTCAGCCATAAAAAATGAGGTCTTACATTTTCAACATGGGTGGACCTAAAGGTATAATGCTAAATCAAGTCAGAATGAGAAAGACAAATACCATAGGACTTTACTCATATGTGAAATCTCAGAAACAAAAAGTACAAAAAGATCATTAAATACAGAACAAACTGGTGGTTACCAGTGGGAAATGGGTGGGAAGCGGGTTGGGTGAAACAGATAAAGGATATTAAGAGTACACTTATGATGAGCACTGGGTAACATACAGAGTTTTTAAATCCTTCTGTTGTACACTGTATGTCATACTTCATTGTAAATAAATATTTTAAAAATGTTTTATTCTCTTGGCTCCCAGGACAACATATTCTGATTTTTCTCCTTCCTTATCACCCCCACCCCAGTGTCCTTGGCATGTTCTTTCTCATGTCCCTCACCTCTAAATGTTGAGGTATCTCTGGGTTCAGTTCTCAGACTGCTTCTTACTCTCCTTCGATAGGATGACATTTCTTAAATATCTCATGACTTTCAATACCATCTATATACTCACAATATCCTAACTTATATCTGCAGCCTGGACCTCCCATTCTCCTCTGAATCCTTACATTCAACTGTGTTATAAGACAGTTATTTGTTATATCTCCAGTTTAATGCACCCAAAACTGATCTGACATCTATCCAAAACGTGTATGCTAAATCCAATGGACTCATCTATGCTTTCATCTTAATAGACATCTCAATGTAGTAGACCTCAGGCTTTTTCTTGAAATCTTTTTCTTTTGGGTTCTAGGACACCAGACTCTCTTAGTTGCCTTACCATTTCTCAAAGGAATTTTTTTGCTGAATCTTCTACCTCTTTCAAACCTTTAAAATCCATCCCTTCTCTTCAAATCAAGATCATTCCAGCAATTATCTCATGCTTCTATTGCATTGTCCATTTCTCCCTTTCTTCTGGATCATTCCATCATAAAACCATGTTATAATGCATCCTATCTTGAAAAATCCTCTTTGCTTCTTATCCCATCAGTTATAACTCCATTTGTTTTCCAAGAAAAATCCTCAAAGTAATTGTCTACACTTACCACTTCTTCCTATTCCTTTTTCTTTTATCTATGTTGAGCTCTTACTTCAACTGTCTTTTTTTGTTATGTTAATCACCATACATTACATCATTAGTTTTTGATGTAGTGTTCCATGATTCATTGTTTGCATATAACACCCAGTGCTCCATGCAGAACGTGCCTTCTTTAAAACCCGTCACCAGGCTAACCCATCCCCCCACCCCTCTCCCCTCTAGAACCCTCAGTTTGTTTTTCAGAGTCCATAGTCTCCCATGGTTCTCTGCTCCCCCTCCGATTTCCACCCCTTCATTCTAATCAAAGCCAAAAGCTTCCATTTTGACAAACATGATGGTCCTTTCTTATTTCTCACACTCAGCTCATCAGGAGTGTTTGACAGTTGAGTACCTTCCCCCCACTACTGTCTTTCTCTACTGGACTTCTGGGATACAACTCTGTGTCCCTCCTTACTCACTGGCTGCTCCTTCTCCTTCTGCTTGAGTAGTTCCCTCTAGATTTCCCCAACCTCAAAATACTGGAGTACTCCAGGGCCCATTCCTCAAACCTCTTTTCCTTTCTCTATTTCCACTCACTCCCCCTAGATGATCTCACCCAGTTTCACACTTTATATACCACCAACATGCCATTGATCACCAAGTTTATACCTCCTCCCTACACCCCTGTACTCCTACTTGCTACCACCAACTACTTAAGTGAATGAATTAAGGCAAGAGTATAGCACTCAAAGGTTGTCTGTTATTTTTATGAGTATTGTTAAACTGAATACCCCGTGAGAAGATTTAAAAGAGTCAGTAGCTAATTCCAAGTAGTTGCTTCTTTTGACACAAGTCAATGGTGTAAGAGAAGGCAGTTTAAAGCCTTGTTTTCCAGGCATGCAGTGATCAAGCAATCTGGTTTGTTCCAAACCTGAGAACTGGAACATCCAAAGGAAGGAATGGATTATTTATCATTTGGGAAATCTTCTATGAAAATTTGTTCTCATTCTCAGACTATTAAGATTTGGACAGCATAAATCTCAGGGACATATTCTTAAAAAAGAACATGGAGTTTAAGAATTCCATGCAGCCATTTCAAAATAAAATCAGATATAGGCCACTGAGCAGAGGTAAAGGTTGGCATGGTCTTTAAAAGAAACCTAAAAAGAACAGACCAAGGATCTAGTCCATGTTTCTTTGAACAAGAGAAAATAAATTATTTCCCAAATATCCAGGCCACATAACAGTTTTTCAGACTACAATCCATAGAAAGTTTATTCACAGCAACATGGGTAAATCTCACAAACATTATTGAGCAAAAGAAGCCAGAACCAAAATGAGTATATACTACATGCTTCCATTTAAATCAAGGTTAGACGAACATGAGAGAACTTCCACAAGTGTGGGTGGTTATCTTGATTTGGGGGATGGTTATACAGGTGTATAGTTGTCAAAACTTGAACTATATACTTGATATCTTCACACTTTAAGTTGGGTTACGTTTTACATCATTACATTAATAAAAGGGTCCTGAAATCAGTGTTCTAGGGCATAGATGGGGAGTGAGCAAGTTAAGGTCAACAAATTTCTTCACTGCACTCTCTCTCACCACATTTAGTATGTTAATATACACCGTAGATCTCTAAGAGGAGGCTATAGGATGCATTATGTTCCAGGCTTACTCGCTCAAGGAATTTCCTTCACACATATACTAACATCTGTAAGGTGCTAATGTTTCAGAAGCCACTAACTTTTAACTGGAAAAAAAAATTAAGGGCTACAAATATCGCCATAGACATTAAAAAAAAAAAAATCAACACCTGATTTAAGCAATTCTCTTAAACTGTTTGCAAAACATATCCCTAAAGAAAGTCCAATGGGGTACTCAAGAAACTGTGCCACAAATAACTTTCACTTTGGGGTTGTTGCCCTTAAATTCCCTACGGAAGTAGATAGTAAAACCAGTTGTCTTTTGAAGAACTTCTAGTTTCTGAGAAGAATATATTCATCAACATACAATAATTTTGTTTCTATGAGACAATCAACTCATCCAGAGTGGCACTGAAGCGTTAAAACACAGGTTTAAAAATATAGGCCTTAGGTTCCCCAGGAAGCCGACTCTGAGATAGACTTGTGTGTGGGAGATTGATTGCTGAGAACTCCAGACCAATACCTGCAGGGGAGTGAGAAAGGCAGGACTAGGGAGGGGGAGGAGATTAACTGTGATGCAGTCTCAACAAAGGCCTGGACAGATCCCATGGAAACTCTGGTACCAGGAGATCCTTCAGCAGTGTCCAGGCTTGAGGCAAGGAAGCCAGACTTTTGTATCCTCACAACAGACCAGTTCTATTCTGGCTGCTCTAGAGGAGATGCTTGACTATGGGGAAGGTGGCCTCTTCGGCTGAGGGTAATTTTCACAGCGAGAATCGGCTGAGAGCCATCAGTCATCAACACTTCCAGCTGCAGGGAAAATGAGTGTCTGTCCAGAAGGGGGAGCTGAGCTGCACACCAGTGTTCACTACAGCAGGAAATGTACATCCCTTTTCGAAACTCGAGTGTCTGACCTCCAAGAAACCATTCCTACCAAATCTAACTCCCATGCTATTAATAGACAAGCTCCATTTAACTATTAGTAGCCAGAGGTCTGATTTTTTAACATATTCCTTTGTCCTGAACAAGTATTCATAAAACTACAAATAATCTCCAATGGCTACTAACAAAATTATTTCACAATATAAACCATACAGCAAGGAATTCATTGACTAGCTTTGTCATGATTGGAAACCTGGCTGTCCATGAAGACCTCAAGCCTGAGAACATCAGATTTCTCCAAGAAAAACACAGCAAGCCATAAAAATTTATCAAAAAGCCTTAATTTTCTAACAGAATTTTTAACATTTCCCTTTGCCCTCTTTAATAAAATTTGGTATCCCATTGCACAAATAAAGGAAGTAGGGTTGTTTCTCCCTGACTATGCTTTTTAATATAGGCTGTCAACTCATTTATTCTTTCAAAATGCATTTACTGAGAACCTGCCATTAGGAGATACCATGCTTGGTCTTGTAGGTAGAGGACTAAGAAGTCCACCGTCTAATACAGACAGACATGTAAGTTATCAGTCACACATTTCTTTCAACAAACAGAACTAAGCACTATGTGTATTACCATTAACAAGACAAATGTCTTTGCCTACATGCAAGGTGAGACCTGATAGAATAGAAAGGTTCTGAAGGTACCATGGTCTTTGCCTACACTGTGGAAGGAGAGCCATGGAAAGTGGATATCTGTAAACCAAGGATTAGCCTTTACAGAGCACTCACGTTTACACATGCCTGGTACATTTCGACTCTCAATCAATCCTCTCATGTAGGTATTACCTTTATTTACAGATAAGGAAATTAAGGCACAGAGATGAAGCAGTTTAGTCAAGGTCACCCAGGTGGTGAGTGGTGGGAGTGGGATTCAGAGGACTTACCTTTAGAACTGAGCCTTGACAACTGAGTAGAAATTTGCCAGATGGATACTAAGAGGGGGTGGTGAGAGCATTCCAGACAGAGGGAACTACAAGTACAAATGCTTTAAAATTATCAACCTGCAAGTTCGTCTGCATGTAGCCTGCTTATAGAAGAAAACAGGAGTCTAGGCTGGGAAGTGGGAGCAGATAGACAAAGTGAGGGACAAAGATGGGAGTTGTGTCCCATTCAAGGGAGGGGCTAAAGGAATGGAAGCACAAATTGATTACAGTGATGTCAATTTTGTTTTAATAACAGGATTTTTTTTTTAAAGATTTTATTTATTTGACAGAGACAGAGACAGAGAGAGCAGGAACACAAGCAGCGGGAGTGGGAGAGGGAGAGCAGACTTCCCGCCGAGGAGGGAGTCCGATGTGGGACTCGACCCCAGGACCCTGGGATCATGACCTGAGCCGAAGGCAGATGCTTAACGACTGAGCCACCAAGGCGCCCAACATCAAACAGGATTAATAAAAATGGCTAACATAAAGAGCATCCTATAAACATGTGGGTTTAAGTATTTATATGCATGACCCCATTTTAGTTTCACTACCACCTTGAGGGAGGTACTACTATTATTCCACTTACAAGAGAGAATACAGAGTCTTAAGGAAGACAGCTCGATTGTCCAGGGTTCTACTGTTGGACTTAGAGAGCTGGGATTCAAAACTAAGGAGCTGTAATCCAGAGCCTGGGCTTTCAGCTGCCTGCTCAAGATGCACAGCAATCATACTCTCCTCCAAGAGATGGCACAAAGGGCAAATTCCCACAAGGGAGATGCTCTAGCCCAGATGACAGGTAAGATGTGGGCTGGAGGATAGGAAATCTGTGTACACGCAAGTGGCACTGGAGACTAAAATCTGGCAGCAAGAACGAAGGCAGAGTCTTGGCTAACAGCCAGTTGTCTGAAGAGATGCTGATTCCATTGACTGAGAGAATGGGTGGAATAAGCACCAAGAAGCAGGCAGGGGGATGGGAGAAAGATGCAGAGGTCAAGGTCTTCTAGAGCACAGATGAAGGTCTCAGTAGGCAACTGAATTTTTAGGTCAAGAGCTGAGAAAAATCACCTGCTAAGAAGGTACCAATTTGTCCAAAGACATGTTGAAAGCACACAAGTAACAGAACTTGTCTAGGGAGAATGTGAAGATAAAGGAAACCCCCCACTCTTCAGGGAAGAATCCTTTTTTCATCTAAAAATAAGGAGATCTAGTGTGTATACATATATACAACTTACGTATCTGCCACATAGCTGCAGTCTTTAGAAACCTGAGAAGGGTTTTTTTGTTTTGTTTTTTTAAACAAAGAAGGCAGGTGGTCTTTAAAATGCTCTCTGAAAAACTTCTCTTCCACATGTGAGGTTTTGAATTACTTCCAGGTAAGTTTATTTCTGGAGAAAATAAGTTAGTTGAATGGTGCATGCTTTTAATAAGTAAAACTACTACTAATAGCTCGAGTACCACCCAGGAGGTGCTTGGCCACTCTGAGCCCAAGTCGCTGGCGTCGGTAACTGCACTTCAGGCATAAGCACTATGGGCTCTGGGTGGAAGTTCTGCATGCTTCCAGCGCTCCCAGGATATGCCATTTCCTAGCCTTATTTATGTGCTCTCTTCACACTAAGAACCTCACAGCACAGCTTACCTGCCTTAGCCATCTGCATAAAAGGGGATTTCTAACGTAACAAAACTTCCCAATGGTGACGTGTGAGGGGAAAAAAGGAGAGAGAGAGAGAGAAACAAGGGGAAAAAACAATCCAGCGTGTTTGGTCCGCCCTCCCTGGCTGTTACTACCTTGCAGTTTATGACATACAGATAGAGGGAGGTCTGGGGAAGTGAAGGAGGCAGCCCGAGAGCCGGTCCATTCCCGTGGAAACCACGAGTCCTTTAGCACAGGCAGCTAGCTCTCCCTACTTTCCTGAGGGATTTCTTTTGTGTGACTTGGAGAGGGGCTCATGAATGATTTCTGAACGTGTGCCTCGCTCAGGCAAGCCGCACAGGGAGGGAGTAACCCAGCCGAGTGGGGGCAGAGCCAGCAAACACAGACCGCGCAGGGCTGGAAGTGGCTCTACTCTTGCATGCAGTTTTTGAAGTCAGCAAAACAGAAATCAAATTACTCTATTATGCCTGTGGACACTCGAGAAGAAGGGACTCTACCCTGGCTTAATTACCATGGGAGATGCAGCAAGTCACAGAACAGCAAAGTATGTCTCATGTGTGGACCCTGAAGACAAATGTAAGTTCTCACGCTGCTGTATTTTATTTCTGTGTTAATTTTCTTTCTGGCTTGAAATCACGCTTGGCCAAAACGTTATCATTTCAGTGAGAATTTCTAGTGTGGAAAGTTGTTGGCTAATCTTTGCTTAAGACTTTTCTTCTTCTATTAACTAAGCATAATGCAAATGGAAATTCCCGACAGCAACTATGGCAATTCAGCCTAGAGACTGAGAACTCTAACCCCAAGTACATCCAATTACTATGGGATTAACACTGGATGTATTTTTAATTGACTTTCTTCATGTAGAATGCATACCACCCCACTGTTTTTGGATTGCATGCTGCTTTAATACCGCTGTGGCTAAACTACTGTGATCGACATAACCAACAGAATGAGATAGAGCTCAATGAGATTCCTGGTAATTACAAAACTTTTCTTTTCTGGCCAGGATCACATTTTTCCTCCCTGAATGCTCAAAACTCTGCAACTGCTAGGTTAAAAAGTTCATTCTGCTTTTTCTGACCTTGCTTTGAAGAAAAAAGAAAGAAACTAAGCAAGACTCCACTAACACCATGAAGGAAGGAGATACAAAGAGCCACTGCAGTTCAGCTCCCATTGTAATAATGAGAGAAAAAAGGCGACCAAAGGAGCTCAGCATGTATACCGGCTTCAGTGTGACCAAGCGTGGGGACAGAAAGATGGATGGCGAGCTGAGGCTATAACTTGTTAGTTTTTCTTTACTTCATCTGCTACAAATTCCGGCTTAGAAATGGATATTCTTTTTGAGGAAAATGCTTCTTTGAGCTCAACTACAAACTCCTTAATGCAATTAAATGAGGACCCAAGGCTCTACATCAATGACTTTAACTCCGGAGAAGCTAACACTTCAGACGCATTTAACTGGACAGTGGACTCGGAAAATCGAACCAACCTTTCCTGTGAGGGCTGTCTCTCACCATCATGCTTCTCCTTACTTCATCTCCAGGAAAAAAACTGGTCTGCTTTGTTGACAGCTGTAGTGATTATTCTAACCATTGCTGGAAACATACTCGTCATCATGGCAGTGTCCCTAGAGAAAAAGCTGCAGAACGCCACCAACTATTTCCTGATGTCACTTGCCATAGCCGATATGCTGCTGGGTTTCCTTGTCATGCCCGTGTCCATGCTAACCATCCTGTATGGTGAGTGGCATTAGCCTCCCAGCTGCACCCACACGGAATAGACAGCATGTGCATGTTATGAGCAGATGAGCTGGGGCTCAAGGGACAAACTAAACACAAGGGTTTATTTATAGACAAGGGTCTACCATGGTACACTAGTTAAATCTTAAAGTGAGCTTTCACATATTAAGAGATCAGACAACCTATTATCCTTGGAGAGTTTTGTGCTTTGAAACATGTACATTTTATGTAGTCCCTTTAAATGCCCCCCAATACAGTCATAAAGCAGTAATTTAGCTGTCATTCTGAATCCACTTGATTTTCGCTTCTATATATTCCCAAATATTCCAGCCTTCAGGACACAACACAGTTTTATCTTTGTCACACAGTTTTCAGCACCTCTAATGGAGTAGTAAAACCTTCCCAATTACCTTGGAACATGTGCAGGGAGAACATTAGTGGTACAGTGGGTTTAATGTTAAAATATGCAGATTCTGCCTTCAAATAAATGAATTACTGCAGTTTCAATTGTTCCCTACCCCAGAGAAGCTAATTTGGAAGTGTGCCTTTGAATTATACCCTCAACTCTTTAAAAATACATACACATCAACTCCTCCAGTCTTGTTTGGAGAAGGGTAGAAAACAAATGGAAGACATTAATCTCGATTTCTTCAACAGTTTGAGAGAGTCAAACCCCTTAGCAAGTCAGCAAACACTGGGAGGGCTTCGGCAGGAAGCAGAATGTGAGGCTCTTTTCAAATTATGAGTAATACAGCTGGATTTTTTTTTTTTTTAAGAGTATTTAGGCTGCTGACACAGCACATAGCAATCATCCAGAGCTAGAAATACATTATGATCTTTGTAAACGGGGATTTTCTGGCCAAGTCTTAAGGGCTAAAATTATATACATACATATATTACCCCAGCGCTGAGGGGTATGGAGGAGGAAGGAGATGGGCAATGAAGAACAGGTGCTGGTTTGCACGGGGTCGATACTGCTCCTTGCAAGGCCAACCTCCGTTTGACCACTCAAATGTCACACCAAGATGATTTCATCAAATTTGCTCGTCATTTCCCAGACAGGCTGCAGAGGTTCTCGCTTCCTAAGACCCGACCCCCCGCCTCAAAGGCAAACTCCGGGAGTGATGCAGGGCTCCCAGAGGTCCTGACAGGGAACCAAAACCACTGCCAGAGGCGGGGGTGACCCCAGTTGCAGGTGGGGAGCAGGCACCCTTGAGCTGGGTTAAGAAGGTAGGACCTGGCCGCTACCTCCCGCTCGGGGTGCAACGGCGCCCCCTGGCGGCGGCCGCTCCGCACGCAGCCAGTTCCAGCCAGAGTTGCAACTCTCCCTGGACCGGTCCTCTCTCACTCCGCAGAGTAAGGAAATGCCCCCTCCCTATCCCGGCTTCGGAAACCAGACTGTGGCCCGACCTCGGCTGCCTCTTTGCAGAGGAAACTCCAAGGGCCAACATCAGTTTCGACCAGGCAGAGTGTGACTTGAAGTTAGGCTTGTATCCTGCACCCTTTACTTTCCTCATTATAGGTGGTGGCATTTTGGTAGAGTATACTTGCAAATGTGGAACTTGTTCGGCTTTGTCGGTCTGGACTATTGTAAAGAAAAGGAGATCTTTATGATTGCCTTTTCCCTCGTACTCAGATGTAATATCGCTTATACAGTTACCAAAGCTAATTTGGGTTTATATAACCATTTGATCCCTTTTAAAACAAAAGCAGGAACTTAGAATATGCATTAAGGGCCTCCTGCAGTGCTCTTCATTTGGGGATCATCAGGAGAGCTCTGGAACACTTTATTTGGGGCCCACCTCCTCCTACCCTCGCTGAGCACCAAGACCTAGAGAAAAAGCTCTCCGGCTGAGTCTCAAGTGCAGCCAGGGCTGACAACCACTGCTGTAAGCAGCTGTTGCCAAAGTGTTATCCCTGGACCAGCAGCACCACCTGGAAACTTGTTAGAAATGGCAATTCTCCTGCCCTGTTGCAGTCACAAAATCAGCACCTCCAGGTGGGGTCCAGCAGTACCATTTTAAGACCCTACCTCGGAGACTTTGAGGCTCGCTAAAGTTTGAGAACCACTGCCCTGAAACACTCATCAGGACAAGAATGCCATGCTTTTCTGTGTATTTCCCCCCCCAACACACACACACACCCCAAATTTGAGTTGAACCCCTAAAGCAATTATCTTTCATTTTTCCAAAAAATATTCTCCATCTGGACTTGTTAATCATTTATTCATTCACACCAACAGCATTTATTGAGAGACCACTAAATGACATCACTGGGCAAGACTGAGCAGTTATAGTGATTAAGAGGTGGGCTAAACCTCAGGGAACCCAAAGGATGTCAAAGATGTGAACAAGTAAAGGCAGTGTCCTATAAGAGTTGCTTTAATAGAGCAGCTCCAACGACATCGAGGCTTCTAACTCATTAAAAACAAAGAAAAAAGGTAGATGTCGTTAGGGGACACACAGCAAGAGAAACCCTGAAGACAACCCAAGCTTACTACAACACACTGGCATAGGATTCCAACCACAAGAAATTTCTAAACCCTGTGTTCATCAGCTAGTAGGATCTTATCATTGTTCAGTACAGTTGTTCTTAGGCTTTTTAAAATCTTGGAAAATATCTGATGTTGCCCTTTGCAACTTCCCGTACCGCTCCCCCCACCCCCCGAATGGAAACACTTCTGGCAGGGTCAGTTCCACACACCATGGGAGGCCTGATAGCCCTTATTAACTCTAACTTTCTGCATCCCAGGTTACCGGTGGCCTCTGCCTAGCAAGCTCTGTGCGGTCTGGATTTACCTGGACGTGCTCTTCTCCACGGCTTCCATCATGCACCTCTGTGCCATCTCACTAGACCGCTACGTTGCCATCCAGAACCCCATCCATCATAGCCGATTCAACTCCAGAACAAAGGCCTTTCTGAAAATAATTGCTGTTTGGACCATATCAGTGGGTAAGTGGGTATAGGGTTTCAGGGGCTTATTTGAAATAACTGCTGATGACTTCCAAAGAGACTTGTTCTGTTTTGTTGCACGGAAACCTGACACCCTGACTCTATGGGGGTTTTGTTATTGTCCTCTCTAGGTTGTAATGTAGTAATTATCAGATTTGCTTTAGGAAGAAAAAGTATTAATGTCACTGGCTGACAATGTAAGTTTGCACAGTTAAGAACATATGTACCTACAGAGCCAAAATTAGAAATAACTGTGCCATAGCCCCTTCCAAATGCTTTTTCTGCATCTCACACTTTCAAATTCACTACTCTAAATCTTGAGCTTCCCCAGAAACCCTATTTATCATCACTGGACTTGTTGCCAGTTTAAGATGGCAGATCCCCATGCTGGAGAATACACAGCTTCCGGAGGTTGGAGAAAGGTACCAGGTGCTGTAACTCAGAGGCAGAAGGTGAGGACAGAGGAAGGTGGCAGGACTAGCTCAGGGGCAAGGCATTTCCGCCTGCCCAGTGCCTCAGTAACTCCTCTTGTTAGGTCACTGCACACAAGATTTCAACCCACTTCACTTGCTTTGATTACACATTCACCTCTCACCAGTATCCATCTCCTGTCACGCACACTCAACAGGCAGGAAAGCCCAGGTAATGGGAGCCAAAGGGGCAGCTCCCAGGTAGTTAAGTCAATGGCACCTGTCACCTCAGCAGGCTTGGTTTGTAACCAAAAATTCCCTGGGATTTGTTTTAAGGTTACAAAGCTTTTCAGGCAAGAACACTGCACCTGCTTATGGCCACATAGGTTCCAGCATCTGCTAACATGAGAGACACTGTGGGATTTGATGGCAGGCTTGATACCAAAAACTTGAGTCTTTGTAATAAAAATCCAAGTTAGTAGCAAAAGCAATAGGATATTTTGTGTTTTTCAGTTCCTATTCCTTGCCTTGCTGCTAAAGATGTCCTCTGTAGAGTAGGCAACTCCATTTTACAGATGAACAAACGGGGGTTCAAGTGAAATGACCCGAAAAGACCCCACAGCTAGGAAATAGGACAGTGCCAATTTTATGATGGAAATGTTAACAAATTACATTTGCGGGATTTTCAAAGTTTTGAAGGGTCTTACCTGGTTTCCATTTTAAACTTCCTAGTACAGGTTGAGGTGGATAGAAGAGATTATGCTTATTTGATCAGTTAGGGAACCAGAGCATAGAGAGGTTTTGGGGCTTGCTGGATCAACTAGTGACTGGGCTAGGACTCCAAACTTCTGGCACCAAGCCATGCACTTACTGCTGCATGACCACTTTCTTTAGGAAACCATTTTTGCTCCCCCCCCCCCAAAAAAAATGCAGCTTGTGGTTTCTGGGCCCATGTAATCTTAGACTCTTATTAGGAGCAAGAGAATGAAGGACTAGTGGCTCTCCATCCCAGCTGCACCTAAGAACCCCTGTGGAGCATTGTGATTTAATTGGTCCATGGTAGGGTGACTAAGGTGCAACCAGGGTTGAGGACCACTGAAACACATGTGATTAGCAAAGGTGGCCAATAATGCAAACAAAGCAAATCATGCTATAGTCAGGTTTATTCTAGTTTTACCTTTGTACGCGGTCCCATTGGTGAGACAGATGCTGGGAGCATCACCCATCTTTTACCTTCTGCCATACTGACACCCCTTGCCCCATCCTAGTAAAGCTCAATAGCACTAGGCTATTTCAGAGCAAAGACAACCAACCCACAATGTTTAAAGCATCTTACAGAAAATAAACTGTAGATAAGGTGCACAGAATGACATCACTCCATTCAGCTATCAGTCCAGGAGACAGGCAGGATGGAATGGTTGTGGGGGTGCTAGGAAGAGCTATCAATTTGGCCATACTTACAACATAGCTACTATGTGCTTAGTACTAAATATATCTAAGATGAGTAAGATCTGTATCTGGAGGCCTCCAACAATGTGGTGGAGGAAGGCAAATAAGGAAACAAAAGAGCTAAGGTTACATACCTAGGCTCTATACCACAAGTCTGAGATATAAGGCTCAGGAGATGGCAACTGGGAAAGGCTTTAAAAAAAAAAAAAAAGTTCTAACCAAGAGCCTGAAGGTGCTTATCACAAACATTCTGAATTTTCTCCTAGTTTCCACTTCTGTTTTACATTTACTTAGTCCAGATGGAATTTTGCGTATACAATCTAACAGGTTCTTCTATCAATGAATACAGCCTGAAAAGCATCTATTGATATATCAATAAATTAATAAAAAAACTATCAGTTTGTCATCATTTTATTATGTTAATCCCCATACATCATTAGTTTTAGATGTAGTGTTCCATGATTCATTGTTTGTTCATAACACCCAGTGCTCCATGCAGAATGTGCCCTCCTCAATACCCATCACCAGGCTAACCCATCCTCCCACCCCCCTCCCCTCTAGAACCCTCAGACAAATTGATATTGTTTTCTTGATAGATTGAATTTGAACTGCCCTTGCACTCCTGAAATACATTCATAAACGAAATTGGTTTTGGAGGACGTTGTTGGTTTATCATTCTTACAAGGTTTTTTTTTTTCCTTCCTTTTTAGCTATATTAAATAAATTTGGAGCATTACTATTTTTTTCTCTGTGGTCTTCAAATATTTAAATAGGAATGTTCTTAAATAGGAATGTTCTTTAGAGATTATATAGAACTTAGTTCTAAAGTTCTCTCATCCTGGTATCTTTTTAAATGTTCTCTTTAATTACAACTCTAAACTTTTTTCAGTGGTTTCTTACAATTTCTACCTTGTCTTGGGTTATTAGCTACATAGAAAGTTGAAATCATCTTTTATATTGATTCTTCGTTACTAAATGCAATTCTTCTTGCCTTTACATCTACTTCATCTGATATTAGTATAGCTATGCCAGTTCTCTTTTGGTCATTTTCTGAATATTTCTTATTCTGTCTTACTACTGTCACTTCTGATTTAATATTTAAAGTATATTGCTTATAAGCAGCACAAAGTTTTTTTTAATCCAATCTTTTAATTGGAATATTTACTCCATTTATATTTAATGGAGGCCATAGTATTTGGGTTTAAAATTACCCTGTTACTTATTTCTTTTGTCCCATTTGTTCTATATTCTAGTTTCTATCCTTGCCTTATGGCCTGATCAAGAATTCATTGTTCCCCTTTATAAGCTTGTTATCCATGCTCTTAAATCCTTGTGATTTTTTTTTTTAACCTAATACAGTCTAACAAATTTTATCATTTCTTAGATAATGGAAAAACCTTGGAATATTTTAACTCCATTTATCCCTATCTTTCATGTTTTTTCCTATTGTCTAAGTATCCTTTTAAAACCCATAGGACATAAGTGTTCTACTATTTCCCACATATTAATCCTTTCTGTTGCCTTCCATTGCTTTTGTCATTTCCATGATTCATAGTCCTTACTTCTGAATTTTAGAGTAACCATGTCATTTTCTTTCAGCTTGTTCTTCTAACCCTCTTTATTTTGCCTTCATTTTAAGCATATTTTTTTGCTCAATATACAACTCAAGGTTTCAGGTTTTCTGGCCATTTAGAAGAGGCATTCCAAAGTTCTAACTTATAGAATTTTGTTTGATAATGAGAACTCAGCTGTCAGACTTAGCAGTGTCCCTTAGAAACCACCATCTCTTGTCACCCTTTACTGCTTTAGGATTTTTCTTTGTATCTTAGCAATTTTACCATGAATGTGCCTAGATGTCTGTTAGCTTTGGGTTTGTCCTGCATGGTGTTTATATTCATTCTTTCATTTTTTTACTCAATGTCTTTTGTTCATTTAGCAACATTTTTGGCCATTATCTTTTCAAGTGTTGCTCCTGCCACATTCTTTCTCCCCAAAACATTTCTTGGACTCCAGTTTCACAGATGGTAGAAATGTTATCCATGGTTATGACTCAAATAACTTTTCTACATTTTTCACCTTTAAGTCTTTAGTCCAGGTAGTTTTACTCCTTTATCTTCTGGATTATTAATCCTCTCACCAGCTACTTCAAATTTGCTGCTCAACAGATGTGTTGTAGCCTTAATAGGTCACTGTATTTCTAGTTTTAAAATTCCCATTTTATTGTATTTAGTTTTGAAATAATTCTCCATATTTTCATCTGTTTTCTTAAAGGTTAATCACAGATATCTCGACAGCTGATTACCTGAGATATTCTATTTTCTGGGGTCTTTTCCCCTTGGACTGTTAGTACACCTGGTAATTTTTTTTTTTTATTGAATACTAGACACCATAAGAAAAAAGAAACTGTTAATATTCTTGTTCAGAGAGGTGTTCCTTAGCTTTAGCAGCCAAGTGCAATTAAATTCCCTTAATCCAGTCAGGGATTGAGCTTATTTTAGGCTGGCTTTTCATAAGCACTGTTTTTTAGTTTACCCTTACACCTAGGTTTTATTCCTTCATTTTTTCAAATGAAAGCCTGAGGTGTTCTCCATTTTGAAGAACTCCGAACTCCCACCCCCTCAGCACTACAAGACTGCTACTGACTCTTTAGGTACTCAGCCTCTCAGTCTATCCCTCTAACAACCTGGTAAATGACTAAATGGGAGAAGGGGCTCCTACTAATACCTTCCTTCCCTTCACTCCAGAATCTTAATTCCTGAAATCCCGGCTACCTTGGTAGCCCTAACTTCAATTTTTTCTCTAACCCCTGAGACAAGGTTTTGGGCCTTGAGTTCTGCCTTATTTGAAATTAGTATTACCATACCTCTTCTCCTCATTTGAAATTCTCCCTTGCATCTTTTCTCATCTCTTCATTTTTGTCATGTCTTTGTTCCTTTCATGTTTTTTTTAAGATTTTTTTTTTTTATTTGAGAAAGAGCATGAGAGAGAGCACAAGTTGGGTGAGAGAGAGGCAAAGGGAGAAGCAGACTCCCCGCTGAGCGGAGATTCCAATGTGGGGCTCGATCCCAGGACCCTGGGATCATGACCTGAGCCAGAGGTGGACACTTAATAGACAGCCACCCAGGCACCCCATATATTTTCACATTTTTAAAACACAATTTTCCTACCTCTGCCTTTTGATAAATTCATCCTATGCTACTATCACAATTAACAAAAATCAATTTTATTCTTCCCATCTTCTATTTCATATATTTTCTAGTAGTTCATTTACCTTATTTCATGCATTTACTGACTTGTCCAAGGTCATTCTTTCCTTAACCCCATCCCAATCAGTTTGAATTATTTGGCTTTTCCATTCTTTTTATTATTGCAGTCCCATCCCAAACAATTGCGCTGATATTTCTATTAGAAGATCATAAATAATCAACTAGGTTGTATTATTTCCTCATTCACCCTGAGTCCCAATTTAGACTTCTCCATAATTTTAAAATAACTTAATAGTGCAATAGCTTTTTAAGCAAGTCAAAGAAATACACAAACTATAAAGATATAGACATTGCTTACTACATGAGAAAGTTTTATGGCTAAAATCAATATAAGCCAAGTCAAAAGAAGGTTTCAGTGTGTATGAACAGACCAAGGGTTGATGTTCCCAACATACAAGGAGTACCTACATTTCAATAAATAAAAAGACAATTCAAATAAGTGGAAACACCCAGAGTGATGCCCTATGTATGATCTTATTTGTGAATATGATTTGTTCTTGGACAGTGTAGCCAAAGTTGTTAAAATTTGACTTACCAATCCTACCTCAGACTGTCCTACAGAAAAATAAAAGTAGATGTAAGGACATTTAACTCAGAAGTCTTGGAAAATAGCAGAAAAGATTATGGTTCACTGTATTGTTTTTATCCTAATTACAGAACATTTTATAGCTCTTAAGAATATTGAGGTGGGGTTATTGGATACTCAACTGGAAAAATGTCCATGATGTAAATGCAAAAAATCAAGATTTCAGGGTGGTATGGATGGTCTGAGCCCATTCTGGTAAAATAGGAATAATTTATGTAAATCTGTTAGCAGGAAGAATCTGAGGACTTCACATTTGTCAAGAAGGGGAAATTAGAAAAAAACATTATGTTTTCCCCTGTAACCTTCTGTATAGTTTTGTCACAAATATTATAAATGCATCATTTTTGATCATCATAACATCTGTGGTGTGGGAGAGAAGGCTTCATGGAGAAGGTGGATGACCTTCCAAGTCTGCTAGGATCTAACAAATGGCAACCTTGGGAACCACAGCCTAGATGACTCAAGGTTTCCTGCACTTGGTATTTCTGAAATTTGCTGCTGCATCCCCCTGCTTACTGCTACCAGCTTGGTCATTTTACTGTTGCCAAGGCTTTCATCCAATTCTGAGGAAAATGAACATAATCACAAATCAAATGTACTTTCTATTTGTGAGCTCTGAGTAAAGAGCTGATGACAGAAAGACTGACGCATTAGATTAAGAATGAATCTAGGATTTTCTGGATTTCATCATCCTTTCATAAACCCAATTCCCATGATCAGAGGTAACCGTGACTTCACTACAATATAAAAAAATGAGCAAACGCTTTCCTCACAATGATTGCCTTGCTAACATCATGTAAGAAAATACTTTATTCCCTATCTTTAGCAGGTAAAGGTACAGATTAGATAAAGTGAAAAGGACTATTTTTCACATTGTCCTAGGACAGGCAAAGACCCCAATTAAAATTTTTTTCTTCTATTTCAGAAATATATTTGCAGCTCATGGGGTAATTTTTGAAGTATCACAAGTCCAGATAGCCTTGAGCAGGGAGGGAAAAAAATTCTATTCATGACTACTATTCTCTACATTACCACAATACCACTACTTTTGTAACAGGATAAAAACAAGCTGTCACATTTATTCAGAACCTTTGTCTTCACAAACGGACACCTTTGCATAAATCCTCAGTTGAATGCTTAGGTCACCAGGTACAACTCTTGCCTTTAGGCACGTCAGAAATTTACTGTCTTAGTGCAGATTTATAAAGAAACTTTGAAGGACAAAGAAGAAACTTTGAAGGACAAAGAAGAAACTTTGAAGAACAAAGAAGAAACTTTGAAGAACAAAGAAGAAACTTTGAAGATTAGTGAACTATGCTTAATTTTTTTTTAGAGAGGACTTTGAGCATCTTTTTGTCTATCAACAAATTTCCATTTTGTATAGCTGATTGGTCATAAATCTTGGTTATAAGCTAAATGTCTGGAGTCAGATTATCTGGCTCTGTTGCTCCTAAACTGTGGGACATAGGGCAAGTTACTAACCTCTCTACCTTAGGTTCCCAATGAATAAATTTTAGTAACAGTACCTATGCCATGAGGTTTACTGATTGAGTAAATATGGGGTTTGTGTCATAAGCATTACAACATGTAAACTTTTCTGTCAGGTTCTTGGTTTCTTCCTAACAAATTAGCAGGATTAGCTTCTTGTCTGTTTTCACAATTTATCTAGGTATTCCCAGTGTGTTACTAGCCATTTGACATTGGTGGGTTTTTCCACATGAATTTTTGTTTTTATAGGATTTTTTTTTATGTAGGTTCTTTAGGTTTTCTGAATTTTGAATCCTTACTGAGCTTGCCTTTCCCACTAGAAAGTTTAAAAAAATCTTCCATTACTTTTATAGGTTTCATATTATAGTCTTTGAACCACTTAGAATTTAACCTGTGAGCTTATTCTTTCTACACAGCTACTTTTACCATTTCCCCACTGATTTGATATGCCACTTATCATAACCCAAGTTCCCATATATATTTGGGTTTATTTCTGGACTTGTTCTGTTGATCAGTTTACTCGTACCCAGAATATACTTTCAGTTGAGAATATATAATGGCATTTATTACCTTAGATCAACTCTTTCTCAGACTTTTCATGACCATTTTCATGTGCTTTGAGTTTTAGAAATCAGCTTCTATCTAGTTTCTGAAAAATAAAATGGTTTTATTGAAACCCCATGTAGTTTTTATAAGTCAACTTTCTAGACCTTTTGGGTGGCATACCTGTGTACTTTTTTGGTCTTTTCTATTTTTGTGTGTTTGTGAGCACTCATTCTACGTAGAACGAAGTGAATGTACATAAACAAAGATTTTAGCATTTAGAATTTTAAGTCACATGCAATTTAAGCCCAAGAATAGTGAACTATGCTTAATTTTTCTATCATATACTATCTTCTGAAAGAAATACTTGCAAAAATACAAAGTGAATCAGCTGAATAAAATGTGCTTAAATCCAGTGTTCTGTTGGCCTTCATGCCTGAGGAGATTCCCAGCTGAAACAAAGTATATGGAGTCGTCCTAGGATTCTCTCCTCTGGGACCTGTCAGGTTTATGCCCAACTCCCTTATTGCCAGGAGTCAGCCAGCCTAGGAAGTAGAGTCCAGAGATTCATCAAGCAACCAGAACAGGAAACAAATGGGTTACCTCTTTTCCACTGCTGGGAGATCATAATGTAGGCTAGCACCTAGCAGGACACAAAGGCAAACTTGAGGAATTAATCTAACTTTTCTTTTCTCTTGGTTTCTTGACTCATTCTCCCTCCTGGGTGAGGCAAAAATGGTCTTTTTTTCTTTTTGCTTCCACCATATGGCAATGTCCTATCCAGAAGGCTAGGAAGGAGCTCTGGGCACCATCTCAGTCTGCAGGTGAGTGGGCCAGTATCTAGGAGCAGGGATGCTAACAGCCACATGGAGATTGCAGTCCTTCCCAAGAGTATCATGGCACCAGACAGCTGCTAAGTGGCCAGCCATACTGTCACAGCCCTGAAACAAAGGCTCTGCAGAGCCACTACCCACTCAGCCCACTGTCTCTTAGCTCTTGGAGTGCCATGGTCCTTTCCCCTTCTGCCCACAGGTGCAGAATGTAGGGACCTCTCCCCTGCTGACCAGCACTTCATACTTAGAAACATCATAGAAAGGCTATGCTTTTGGAGGACACATCCTTGGTTGTCCTTCAGCATACTTGCCCATGGGTAAGAGGCCCTTTAATGGCCCAAGTAGCTCAAAAGCTGCCAGAATGACAGCTGACTTCTTTCTGCATGGCAGGCTCAGCCATAGCCATGGCACAATATGCTCAATAAAACAGCACTTAGCATAAACTCTCCAGGGCTACTGGAAACTGGTGAGAAAAATTAAGAAGTGATTTGGTGGTAAACAAGTGCTCTGTGCCTTGTCAGTCTGCTACTTTGGCATGCTTCATGGACTTTTTTGCTCTTTTGATCATTCTCTCAAGGAAAATGAGGACGGAAAGGAGGGGCAGGACTGAGAATTTTATTACTTCCGGATATTGAGAGCAGAGGACTAGCATCCATATACTGCCCCTTCCTGCCCACGGGCCGTGCAAGTTATGGAGCCTTCCACTTTCTCCAGATCTAACCATCCTTTCTGGGCTAGAAGGTAGGAACCCTCAAGTCAGGGGCTGTGGCAGATCCTCCGATAGGTTATCACCAGCACCCTTCATATCCTAGTACTTGTTCCTTCATTGGCCTAACAAAACCTCAACCCTGGATCCCTCAGACCACCACCCCTTACGGTTACTGCACCCACATAACCAACAGCTGCTGGAGAAAATCTCCTACTGAATCACATGGTGCCACATATCTGTCTTCCAACTTTGCCTGCCCTTTGTTGTGGTCAGTCCTTTGGTCTGTCCCTAGTGCAACTTTCAAGTTTTTTCCTATTTACTTTTCTCAACCTCAGACCTTCATTCTCCAACCAGAAGGCCTTATCCCATTCTCCTCTATGAAAAGGCCATTAAAGCTACCTTTTCCCTACTTCTACTTTCCAATTCTGCTTTCAATTTCCAGTTTCCAAACAGGCATGCCAGGACCATCCACGTTCTTCTGTACTTTGTCTCTACTTCCTGTGCTTCCCCAAAGTATCTTCAAAATCCTCCCCATCCATCTCTGATTTATGTTAACTCCCCTAATGATTCTACCCTTAGCTTGCTGCATTTTGTCACATTGTTCACACCTCAAAGCACCATCCAGCTTTGGCTGCCCTTTTTACTGTTCAAGGTCACCAAAGCCTTCCTGCTTCCTAGTCATATCTAGGAGACTAATAATGTACTCAAGTAATACAAGAGTACTTTCTCAATGTGAGAATCCAGCAGCTCAGACTACAGAGAATGCAAACTTGCCCTTCATCCCTCCTGCCTTTCCAGACCAGCACCCAATCTGTGCTAACCCGAACTTCACCATTATCATTCAGTGCAGAGTACAAGCAGGAGAGGAGCAAGTGAGTCGTACCAAGCAAAGCTCCCTCAGATTTCAGCCCTTTGAGAATGCCTCAGTCCCCTTTCACTTGGATATCCTTTGACTCAGTTTGCTCTTCAAACTTTTGCTGCAGCTTCTCTTGTTTTAGCCCTTCTCATTTTTTTTAAACTATCTACTGTCCTCCATTTGTGAATTACTAATAAGAGCACATTCTTTTCTTGGGTTGTTCTAGTTGATTGTGACCAATGCATTTTGTTTAATCAGTGAAAGGAATTTCAGGATCGTATACACACGTCTGGACATGGTCCTGATTCAAAAATCTTTCTTTCCTTACTATCCTTTTATGTATTTAATTCTATGGATTAATCGCTTTCAATACTAGCTCTTTTTCTCTGTTCCTTTATTAACTCCCAAATGAACCACTGAAGGTTTATACAAGGAACCATATTTACAGGCTACATTCAAATGGTTAAGATGTGACCAATTCCCACCACATTTAAGGAAACCACCCAGTTTACATGTTTGATATAGGAACTTTGGAAATCATCCAGGATACAGAAACCCACAGTCTGTTTATTCAGGGGTGCTTTTTACTTCTGATACAGCAATTAACCCATCTGTGTTTTTTTAAAGGTTATTAAAATTTCATTTCATCCAATGAAAGATAACTCAAGCCTGTCTGGAAGAAAGTTGATCTTTTTTGTGGTCTTGTTTGGTCCACTGGTTGTGTCTTTGTTTTAGGCACTGGCTACTGAATCCCTGGTAAATGCCCATGATGTACCATAAACCATGTATCTGTGGTTCCTCTAATTCAAGGGAAAGGAGAGATTCCTCTTATATCTCCCAGCACCTTCCTGTACAATTCTGCCAGCATTCTATCATGACTCCAGCCACTCTATTCCAGCATCACCATTCTTAGATGCAAATTGACCAACCATGCCCTATCATTCTGGTTTAACACACATGCTCCCCACATATACTTGAAGGCACTATTTCTTTGGATTTGTCTCCTAAAGCCATTTACCAAGGAATCAGACACCTAGGAGACAAAGTATGAGAGTATTTAGCCATACACAGGCACTCAGTTATGCTGTTTGAATGAATCAAGTACATGAATGAGAAAAGGAGGAAGACGTGGAAGGAAGGGAGAGGGAAATAAAGGGAGGGAGAGAAATAAGGTTTCTTGAGAGGTCCTTGTCACTTTTCCCCTGACAGGTCATCTTTAATAGGTCCACCTATGCCCAGCTGTTTTATGTACAGGACCTCACTTGGCCAAGTACAGCAGATAAAGGTTTGCATACACATCTCTAGAGTAGCTTTTTCAGTATGCAGATTCAATGTCTGTTTCCATAGAAACAGGTTTGGCAAGGCTGGTTCACAGAAGCTAAGAATGAGATACATTCCATGAGAATTTCACTAACTTCAGGCAAAAACTAAAAGTCACACTTTTGTCTTTTCAGTAACTTGGTGCTTTAAACTCAGCAGGAGAGCGCCTTAAGTCAAGCAAGAAATATTTTTCATTAATGAGGTTTCTTTTTTGACTGTACACATTTCTCAAAATTGAAAGCAGTTACAGAAGTGTTAATAGGGAATGTTCCTCAGGGGAATGGAAAACTTTCAGATTCTGGTTAATGGTCTTCAGAACAGCCCCCACCCAGCCCTTTCTTCAGTGAAAGGTCTTAGCCGCCACTTGTTCACCTGCCTATTTTGAGTGAGGTATTTTGTCGTTTAGCCAGACATTAAGAATGTTAAAGAAAACTGAAAAACTCGAACAATAAGACTAAACTGTAAAAGTGAAGTATTTCTCTAAGCATCCCTAAGTAACCATCCTATCAGTTTCTGAAACCATGTGAAACAGACAAAAGTGATAACCCATAACTGAAGACCATTTATTTCACCCTTGGATGAAAACTTCCTTTGGGTCTGTGAAGGACTTTTCTGTAAGGAAACAATGGAAGCACAGTAAAAATTACTGTAAAATGCATATGCTTAGAGCCATTCTCAGATAATCTTGTTCAACAGAAATGGAGAAGCCCAGGAATTAGTATACCTCAAGAAGCACTGCCTGAACTATCAGTTTAGAATTTAAATTTTTTAATGTATATTCTCATGAACTGTATTTCATACTCAAGATTTCAGACTTGTGCATTGCATGTACATGTATTTTTAAGGAACCATGTAAGCATTTCTACTAGAAGTACACAGCTGCTCAACCATGCAGAACATACCAGGCTTTTTTTTTTTTTTTAAGTTTATTCATGAGAGAGAGAGAGAGAGAGAGAGAGAGAGAGAGAGCATGAGCAGGGAGAGAGGCAGAGGGAGAGGGAGAAGCAGGCTCCCCGCCGAGCCAGGAGCCCGATGTGGGGCTCGATCCCAGGACCCCGGGATCATGACCTGAGCCGAAGGCAGACGCTTAACCATCTGAGCCACCCAGGCACCCCACCAGGCTTTTAACTTAAGGGTAGGGAGGAGCCATGTCTTACTTGTCTGTGTTCTTCATCCCTAGTACAGTAGGTGTTCAATACATGTTTGCAAAACTGACCAGTAATCAGCCAATCCTGGTTTCTTCAATTTCCATTTCAAATTGGTCAAGGTAATAAAGTACCTTCTCACATAAAGGAATATCATGTTGTTTGAAAGATATCACTGCCCATCAATAACCCTACCAGAATTAAAGAGGAAAAATACAACGAAGATGACCAACTCGTTTCCCTGGAGCTCTTTTGAAATAGTCTAGAAAGTCTTAAGTCTCACATGAGATTTGTCTAGAATACCTAAAACTGTCAGCAAGCCTCTGAACAAAGATGTTTTCATTCTAGTAGCAAAGAATTCTATTTCTAGGTCTCCAACCTTCAAAATTATACTCAGAACAAGTTGGGTGTCAAAATACGGAGAAAAGCACTGAAACCTCCTACTGGCCTGACCTAAGTAGTGTTATCTGCAACTCCTATCTGTTCACCTACCTGGAAAGTTTACCAACTCTTCATAATTATTTTGAAATAGGGATGGTTCACTGGGTGAATAAACTAATTCCTAGACTCTACGGAAAGAGTAACACTAAATAGCCTATCTTCAGAATGATTTGCTTTTTCTTTTTCCAGAGTGGTTGAAGGCAGAGAAGACAGTTGATTTAGCAACCCAATCAGTGGCTCAGCAGCCTGAAACAGGGTAGAAATAGAAATAGACCAGGTGAGAACCAACGAGTCAAAAGTTTTTATTCTTTTTTAACCCATCCCCAGTTGCAAATAGAATTGAATAGACAACAATCATAAAAGAAGGTAGGGTCTTATGATTGATCTCCCTTTGTTTTTCAGGTCAAAATTGACCTGTTTAGTTTATGGGCTTTTAACAGATTTTTCACAAGGATAAAATAAGAAATCTGAATCAAATTGTTTTCATGGTTCTTTAGAAAGCTTTTTCCACATTAGTACATGTTAGAAGCTGAAAGTCCAATTCCTCAAAGTTGAAATAATTCTCACAATGTAAAAGATCCTAAAAGTTGAAAGGGAGGAGAGAAGGAATGATGGGTTTGGTTAACTTAGTGGCAATAAACTAAACATTTTAAAGTGGTTTTGCAGCACCAAGCTCCTCTGTCCATAATAAATTGCCATTCAGAGTTCAGCACCAGGTAAGAAGCTGCTCCGGCAAGAGGAGCAGCGTACTGAGACCCAGGCAGCCTGGGCCATCGACCAGCTTTTATGGGCACATGGGCTGGGTCCATTTCCTCACTTGTGAAGTGAGAAGTTTGGATTACTGAATTCTTAAACTCATGGTCAACTCTATAGTGCTATAGTCTGTAAACTGAACCCTCAAGTCTTGGTATTGAGAATATTTAGGGAGAGCCCAAGCAAAACTTAATTGGAATTTAACATCTCCAAACTACTACTTAGCTATACTGCATGTTAGACCAACAGATAAAATTCATCAGATTAAAATTGAGTATAATTGATATAGCTCCAAGATATAGCTCAAAACTCCAATTAATAGGTCACTATTAATAGAGACCCAAGGTACTGAGCCCGCCAAGATCTTTCAAGAACAGGAAAAATCATCAGCAATTTTAATCCTAGAACTATTTTCATTTGTCTCCCACATAGAACATATTTTAGCAAATAGCCTACATACGATTCTATATCATACTTTAACTTGTAATGCATTTCTACTATTCCATTACAGGCTCTATTGTTAGGATTTTAATGGCTGCAATTTATTCCCTCATGTTGGTATAGCATAATCTGTTAGCCATTCTCCCAATTCTGTTTCTAGTTTTGACTAGCAATAGTATATTCAAAACACTCACTTGGCATTTAGTAGCATTGGTTTATTCTGTCCTTACAGTCGGTTACATTTTAGTTTAGTCCTTTGTGTTTCACTTGCCTTTAATTTCCTCAGATATATTTACTTCAGTCCAAATGATCCCTTTTCTCCTGTTTAAGGAAGTCTGACCATTTTAGAAGTTGCTTTTCTTTTTAAAAAAAAGTCACAAATGAAGGCAAGTACTTTAAAAAATTGTGGCAAAACAACCAATGTGCCATTTCACTATTAAGTATGTAGTTCAGTGGTACTACATTCAGAATCTTGTACAACCATAACCACTACTCCCAAACTTACCATCCCAAGCAGAAACTGCATTAAGCAATTCTTTTCCATTCCCTCCTACCCCAACCCCTGTAACTGCTAATCTACTTTGCCTCTATAAATTGGTCTTTTACATTTCATAGAGGTGGAATTATATTTGTCCTTTCAGGTCTAGCTTAGGTTTTCAAGGTTTATTGCACTACATATAAAACCACTCCTTCTTATAGTTCAATAGTCCATTGTAAGTACATTTTATTGATTTGTCTGATGGTGGACAAGAGTTATTTCTACCTTCTGGCTATTGTGAATACTGCTGTATTGAACGCTGGCATACAAGGATCTATTGGAGTCCCATTCTCCATTCTTTCATGTATCTATCACAGAGTGGAATTAGGTCATATTCTAGATTTCCCTTTTTGAGTAACTGCTACGTCTTCCACAGTACCTATACCCCTCTACATTTCCATCAGCAATGTAGAAGGGCTCATTTCTCCACATCATCAGCCAAAGTTACCTTGCCTTTTTTACGATTTTTTTTTTTTTTTGAGAGAGAGAGAGACCAAGACAGAGTACAAGCAGGAGGCAGAGGGAGAGGGAGAGGGAGAAGCAGACTCCCCAACTGAGCTGGGAGCCTGATGCGGGACTCGATCCCAGGACCTGAAGATCATGACCTGACCCGAAGGCAGACGCTCAACCATCTGAGCCACCCAGGCACCCCGACCTTGCTTTTTATTGTAGCCATATTAGTAGTGTGAAGTGATATTTCATCGTGGCTTTGATTTGTGTTTTCCTAAGGACTGTTTTTTTGACTTTTGTGTATCTTTGATGAAATTTCTTCAAGTCCTCCATCCACTTTTTAATTGGTATGTTTATCCTTTCATTTAGGAATTCTTTACGTGTTCTGGATATAAGCCTTTCAGAGAACATTTGCGAACATTTTCTCCTCATAGGTTGTCCTTTTCTTGATAATCAAAATTAAACTTGTGCACAGAAGGACATTAAGTCCAATTTACCTTTTTCTTCTGTTGTGTGCACTTTTGGTTCCCTATTTCCAACACTTTTTATTCCTTTAATCTAGCTTTCTTACTCCCTACATCTTCCCTAAGGTTTCTTTATCCTCACAAGTTGTACTATTGCTAGTAATTTTATCAGTTATCAAGGATTAAAAGGATTTGTGAAAAATGGTTTTCCTGTCATTTAAAGTATTGAAATTCTGTGTGGCAATATTAATAGCAGTGAATAACTTCCATTTCTTAGAAATGGCACTATTTCAGTAGCCAGTAAATGTCGATGTAGTTTATAAAGCACTTTTGGATGCTTCAAGGATGAAGAGCCACCCTAGGCTTCTTTGGGTAAGTGCCTGAAGATAATGAAAATGTAGTATAGAGGATAAAATAGGAACACAGTCAAATATGGGGAATTTAAAATATGCTACACCTGTGAGTACTCAAAAGAACTAGGCATGATAATTAAGCATTTGATGGTGCTAATTCCTGCATTTAAAATGTAAAAGAATCCAACAATATTTTAGGCAGGTGTTAGTCTAATTCCTTCAGTTGGAGTCTGTTTTTGGTCATTTGGTGGATTCTTCCCAATACAGGATCTTCTGAATAGTTCTTTGTTCTCGGCCATGCATTCACCCTCAAAGACCTTGTACAAATGTTAAATCTCAATACCAAGTTGTCAGGGCTTTGCCTTCTATTTCATCTATAGATTGCACTTCCAGCCACACAGCAGCCTTCAGTAATTCCATTCAGCTTGACTCTCTGACCCAGCTCTGGCAGTTTTGCACATCCTAGGATATGGAGCTTTCAGATTATGCAAATATTATGTGCTTCCTGAAGTCTGACCTCTCTACGGAGAGGACATCCCCATGGTTTTAGAGAAATGGAAAGAAAAGGTTTGAAAATGGGAACAATTTCCCCTGATCGTCTCTTAAATTCATGATTTGTATTCTCTAGGTTTCCAATTGCCTAAGGAAACCAGCTACTTAAGAACTGACCATCTCTTTGCAGTAGGCGGAGACAATTAATCTAAGGCAAGGAACCTGAGCTTAAACCCAAGTCCTTCATGAGCAGCAAGCAACCAGCCCCTTGTTCCAGATAGAGAGGTTACCGGTCATCCAAGGCTGTTCACTATTCAAACATTCTCAAAAAGATACTCTAGAGGAGCAGCAACTCAGTTCTGTGGAGAATCGTCTCCTCAGTTTTATTATTTTCCCTTTTAAAATTTTAATTCCGGTATAGTTAGCATACAGAATCGTCTCCTCAGTTTTAAGCCATGTTGCACATGCATGTAGCAGGCTGTCACGATGTTGATATAAAATGACAAATGGTAAATGGTAAAACAAGAGATTAAGTGAAAAATGACAAGTTACCAGTCACAGGGAAGGGGACAAGATAATGGGGTTGCCTTTACTTTCTAGGATGAAGGCTAGTTAGTACCAACTTGTAAGGTAAAGTATTTTAGATATAATCTATGCCAGATACTTTGTCCACTCTAGATCTAGCATATAATAAGCATTTTCAGAGTAGCTGTTAATGTTATTAGTTCCAGGCAAGGGTTGTTTAGACTATATATGGAAACTAGTTGGTTAATATATAAAACTATACATAAAATATGTAAGAAACAAAAAACTACTTTTTCTTCTATGTCTAGACTCAAACCTACTTAGAAAGCTTCTCCCCAGACTGGAAGTGAACCAACGGAACATGTACCTTCAAGCCTTTGCTCAAATGTTCATTTCCTGGTGAGGCCTATCTAACTTCTCCCCCAACCCAGAGAAGTTTTCACATTGTCCTGTCTACTTCCCACCCATTCTACCCAGCTTATTACCTTCTATTGTGTATTTTTTTTATCTTCAGCTTATCCCACTGGAATATATGTCCCATGAGAGTAAGGGTATGTAATCTAGTACACATGATGAATCTCCAGCCCCAAACAATGTGTAACCACCCACAGTCAATGCTCAGGAAATTTGCTTATAGGAGAGAACGGAGGCCCAAAGAGATGAAGTATCTCAGCGGGATATCATAAGGTAGGATTGGGACACAGATGCAGGTCTTCTGACTCAGTTACCATTTCCACTGTATGTCACTTACTTTGCTAGCCTCCCCCTGCCCCAGGCCTCTAGGTACATGTATGCAAGCTCTACCCAGGAGCTGAGACCCCCCAGGAAAGGGAGGGGCTGTGAGGGGAGGCAGAGCCTGAAGGATGGGTCAGCTCTCCAAGTAAACAGACCACCTGACCCAACTGTGTGTTTGGGTTAGCCTCCTGGGTTAGTAACAGATGCAGTTCTCTGAACTTTATAAAAGGTAAGCTTTCAGAAGTCTAATCTCTAAGTCAGGACTGCCCATAGGATTTTATATAGAATTTTAATCTACAAAGCGATTTCTAAAACTCTCCCAAGTGAATCCTCTTAGGATTCCCAGGATGTGGGCAAGATAGCAAAAACAGAACTTGAAAATAATGAAGTATGTGAGAACGATAGCAAAAAGGCCTCATGAGATGGCTGGAAAGCCCAGAAAAGCTTACTTGGGTCTGAGCATCCCTACGTTCCCATCACTGCTAACTCTGAGGACTTTCACTCCAGTGTCTACATATCCTGCCATCAGTGTCCTATACATAGGTACTTATTTCCACTCCTAACACAAGTCTGTGTGTATAGATCCACACATACTCTTAAGTGACCCCAAGATTTCCCTTGAATCAAGTAGTTCCATAAAGCTATCCATCAAGTAGCCACCAGAAATGTGTGTTTAAAACTTGAAGCTAAAAAATAAAATGTAATTCCTCACAGTGCTCACATTTTCAATGTTCAGTAGACACAGCGAAGGCGGTGTTGGACAACACAGACCTAGGACATTTCCAATACAAAGTTCTACTGGACAGTGCCCTTCTAGATGTAACCCACGTGATACAGGACCATTTACAGTCTACATCTCAATCTGGTAGAGCTATAATGGTTTCATGTGGCAGTCTGTTGGCAGCCCCGGCGTTAGAATTTGTGCCTAATAGCTCTTTGACACTTGATTTTCATGAACTTTGAGCAATTGTTTTACCTTGTCCTTAGGAGACTAGTTTTCTCTTCCATCAGATCATACGCACTGACCTTCAGTCTTCAACAGCTGAGGCTCTTCCCTCCCCACCTGCAATAGTTTTTGTCAGCTAGCTGACAGTTCCTGGCCATGTGAGGCTTGGGACAACCTACTTTGCTATCCTCTCCTTTGATAGATCATAAAATTCTCAATGTCCAAATTAAAGTTACAGATTAGCTAAAAGGCCAGAAGATGGGGAAGGGTAGCAAAATGTATTCTAAGTAAAAATAGGCCAGATTCAGAAGTAGGATAACTCGGAATTTGGCAGTCATGGTTAACCCACAGACCACTCCCCTAACTTCTCTCAAAGTCTCCTTTGTTATTTGTAGAAGTATTCACATCTGCTGGAGGCCTGAGGGAATATTTTCACAGCATGAAGTAGAACTACATCGATTTTAGATCTGGTTGAGAAATTAAACTCAGATTCTCCCAACCCAGAAAACCTCTCCACGAAAGGTAACCAAGAGTTATTAATGAAGCAGCATTAGTCAGAATGTGTTCTGCATCACAGGCAACCTAGGAGTGCTGAAACCAGGAAATCTCACCCTTTTATATAGCCAGGCAGATGCAGCCTGTTACCTATGTGGTCTCAAGTTCACTAGTCCTCCGGTTTAGAGGACTTACCAGCAACATTTGTCACATCAAGTCCATCCTAGACTTACCTGGTAACTGGTGTGACCATCTGTGTTAGCTAACTAGCTGTATACAAATATAAATTTTTCATCTTTATGACCGAAGGTAGTTTTGCAACTCAGAGGGGGGTTATCAGCCAAAGTCAGGGTCCCACCTTCCCACAGAACTTGGTAGATGTAGTAGCTCTTAATTACATTTCAAAAGGATGGCTCCCTGGTCCTAATTCTAAGCCCTACAATAGACTTGTAAGAGGACTTAAAACTCAAGGCAGAAGAAGAATTACTTTATAAAAGTGAACACCCTAAGAAAAAGGAGAGGGCAGGTCTCTCCCTTTTTCCTTATGACAATTAAGCCTTTTGATTTTCATTTGTATTTGCTCTGCAAATATCCATAAGCAATAGGTTATTTCAAATTTGTATCATCACTTATAATGGAACCTTATCTAATTGTTGGTAAAGTAAATCTGGATTAAACAATCTAAAGTGCATATTAATTTTTTCTCTCATGTGCTCATAGTAAACTAGACCAAAGTAAACTGACCAAGGAGAAAGGTCAGTGAATGCAGGTCCTTGGGATCTTCTTCCATTCATCTGAAGAGCTGTATAATTAGTGATTTACACAGAAAGGACCATGTACCTGAAAGCTGTCTAGACAACTTCAATATTTCTACTAATAGCTTATTTGAAGTTATTTGTAGGAATGTCACTTTGTAGATCAAATATATGAGAAATATTTGTACTATAGTGATATTCAAATGAAGTTTTATTCCATCAACCAAAGAACATTTTTTCTTGGATGGCTTGCATTACAGGCATTACTATAGGTCTTTGCCTCATTCATTGTGATTGAAAAATCTACGTAACAGTAATACTCTCACCAGCTTTGTTGTAGTTTAGGCAAACTAAAACTACACCCTACTGCATAATAGTTGATTCTAGTACTTGATAAAAGTCAGTCGAGAGTCGTAGCATCATTCACCTCAAGAACAGTTGTCTAGGGTCCACATCTAGGTTTCATGCTCATAAGAGGTCTTAATGACCATCAAGTGGTCAGAATAGTACCAAGATTTTTATGTACTCATTAAATATATGTACCTGTTAACCCCGTTAATTTGTAGTTGAACACGGAAATGTTTAAACCAGAGGCTTGATGCATTATTTTAGGTATTCAGAATTCAGAAGTGGGCATTATCTAAGATCTTTTAGTAACTTTTCAATGGCTTTCCATTGTCCTTAGGAGGAGTTTGAAAGGAGTTCATTAGGCTTAGAGGCGAAGTCAGCCCTTCTGCCCCCAGACACCTGCCCATTTCTCCACCCTCTTTATTCCATTTGTTCCTTAACACTCTTCAAGTCTGCCTAGACTTTCCCCACTTACCAGGCTTCAGAGCTGAAGTATTTCCTACCCCACCCACCATTCACTTCACTTTCCACTCTTCCTTTCGGTCTTGACGGACTGGTTTTACAACTAGAGCCATTACCAGTTAGAGGACACAGAGTTAGCGGACCCAACAGAAGTTATCTTAGAAGTTTAATAGAAGCCACTAACAACTTTACTTCCTATCCATGGTCAGCCAAATTCTTTTTTCTTCCTATTTATGGGGTTGCTCATTAGGGGGCCTCTAGGTCACTGAAAGCCACCTTTGATCTATCCCAAAGTGAATTCTACAATATTTTCCAGCTAATTTTCCGTACTTTATATTTAATTAGACTTGATAGTAAAATATAGTTTATCTTCCCCAATACATTTGGGTAGAACCAATCTTTTAGTGTTTACCTCTATACTGATTAGTACTTACCAGAGTAGGCCCTTAATGATTTAATACACAAAATCCCTATCCCCCCACCCCTCCCCCAGAGAGGTGCTTGCTGGGAGTCCATTTCTTCCAATGGAGCTGTTTAAACTGCTTGGTTCAAAACTATAGATGTATTGCCTATAGGCCACGTAGTACTTTCAAAAGATACAGTAATTTCTTTCATTGTAATAGTCAAATCTGACAAGCAACTTACTTGTCCTCCTCTGGTTCTCTGTTGCATGCTTGGATAGAGGTCATTTAAGTCCACAGCTAATTTCTTATGTAAGAAACTAGGATCCCAGACCACTGACCCAGAAACTATAGGACAGACAATAGCAAGACAATTTTTGTCACAAAGAGGTTGTCCCAATGTATATCCAGTATTTATTATCTTGGGCACTTTGGCAATATGTAAAAGGCATAAAGACTGAAATTGATTTTAGTTGGGGGAATTAGTGATCAGGGAAGTGGCAATAGCAATTAAACCAGAGAAGGAGCCTCTTCAGAGGAGCACAACAGGCAAAAAAAAACACAAAAACAAAAACACAGCTCTTCTACCTCTTACAAGTGTTATTCACCCCCCCTCCCTGCTTTCAAATGCTAATATCCAGATAATCCTTTCTACCTGCTTCAATCCCCCCCCCACCCCGCCCCTGGATTTCTCTTTGGGTTAAGATTTTAATAAGCGCTAATGGGTTTGAAGTTACTACCCCTTCCAGAAATGTGTGCTTTTTAGGCAGAGTGCTAGAAGAAAAAAGAAAAAGATGCTTGATAGATACAACGAATGAATCAGATGGAAAAATTTTAGGATGGTAGGAGAGCTAATTAGAGAACAGGACTTTCCAATGTCTCCCAAACTGTATTCTAGAAGCAGGTTCATTTCTCTACCCCCAGCTGAGGGGGGGGGGGGGGGGGGGGGGGAGGGGGGGGGCGAACCGTGTCACTAGTTCTTGTTTCTGGGGCCTGGGGTTGGAGGTAATAGAAAAATTAATAATGGTCTGGGAGATGAGGGAAGGAAAATTTTTACAATCTCAAAGTACGTCAGTGAGAAGGAAGCTGCTTAGGAGAAAAATAAAATCTCATCCTTTTGTACATCAGCCCAAGCTTCCAAGTTTCAGAAATACTAACACTCAATAGGATTTGATCTTATTTATTCTCCTTTTCACTTCTAAGCTTTTCTCCATTTCCCTCTGAACCTGGTTGCTTTTTCATTCTTTCAGTTCAGTTTCCTATAAGCTGTTAGGAAATAATTAGGACCTTTTAAAAGGATAAATTCGTGTATTTCCCCCCACTCAGTCAGCTTCCCATTCCTGCTTGGAACAAAAACATCTGGCAAGTCTAATTTTATATAATCAACTTTTCTGATACAGTAATTAAAAGATATGGATCTGCATTTGCATTTATTTGTAGAAATTCTTCCTGCAAGCCATTCGTTTTTCATCAAGCTCCCTGTGCTTTTCATTACTTCCTTCCTCCCTGTGGTCAACCTACCTGACTAAGCAGCCCTATTTCACTCCAGGCTCACGCTCTGCAAATGTAAAACTATTAGCAAATGTTAATAGTAACCCATCAGACTTCATTATTTCAGTAATGGAATCTGTCAATCAGCCACGGATGGCTGTTAATGACCACTTTGTTGATAAATAGGGGGTAACTTCAATATTCATTTTAAACAAATAAAATCTGTTCTGATTAAGAACTCATTCTGCCCAGTGGGAATCCAATTAAGCCAGCTTCTGGAGGAAGGTTCATTCAGGATCTCTCCACTTAGTCATAGAAACTTAGTTTGATTTCAATAAAGCTCTCCTCTTTGGAAGCAAAGAAGTTTTGTCCTCCCTCCAAAAGATAGAGTGACTGCTCTGCAATCCTTGCTTGCCACAAACTTCCCCATCTCAGACCCTAACAGGAACCCCTAGAACACAGACGCACCCACTTCCCAGTAGTATCTGACACTGTTTTTTCTTGAGTTTGTTCATGTTACCATTGGGGATCTCAAATTACGGAGGTTTCCATGTATCATATAGCCACATAAAGCAGATTCTGGCTTCAAATCAGAAGTGTAGCCAGGGGTGACAGTCAAAATATTTCACCAGCCCATATAACACAGACACCAAGACCTCATAGTGAGAACAACAAATATGTAAACAAAAAACATGATTTGAAGCTGCTGGAAGTGCTCTGAATGCACAGTACATAGTTCCCGTTATTAGGATACTATTTAGAGAAGGTATTCAAGGAAGGCTTTTCAGAACATTTCAGCTGAAACTTTAAAAATAGATCAGCTGTATAACATCTTGAGGCATTGGACAAATTATTGAAAAGCTTTTGTTGCAGATACTTGGTTTGGGAAAGAAATAGACGCTACCAATTCTAAGTCCCAGTATTCCGCCCCCCCGCCCCCAAGTGTTGAATACTGAAGTCTCTTTAGAAAACAAAGTAATTTTACAGAGTGAATTCCTGTCCCTTAATACTGATAGAAAAAGGTCAAGTGACATTGCTACAATTCTTCACTACGGACAGAAGTTAAAATTGCTGTTTCTTATAGTGAACACAACTTCTAATCCTTTAGTAACTCATGACTTTAGTAAGATGAAAAACTAAGGTTTATGGCCCATTTATACTGCTTTTCTCAAAGCTACCCCTTGCCGTCACCCACCTGGTGCTGTCCTTTTCAAGTGGCCCACCATCAGCTGAGTCAGAACCCTGAACGTCATTTTGCCATCTTGCCTCCTAGAGTCCATGGCTACATCGGTCATTTCCACTGCCTCAATATTGCCTGTATTCACACCTCTTTCATCCCCTCTGCCTCAATTTGGGACCTCATCTTTGGACAGGAATAGCACCATGTTCCCTGAACTAGTGTGACTTATTCCCATTTCTAGTACTCATGCTAGTCCCTGGTTTAATTTCTAAAGCACAAATATCAGGTCCCTGCCCTGCCTACAACCTTATTAGGCATAGAACCTGTAGGCATAGAACAGGACATGCAAGACCCAGTTATTCCCTGCCTTCCTCCTCCAGCTCAACCCTTCTATGCCACCTATAGTTCCTCATTGTCTTCTGGTCTCTTTCACCAACATGCTCCTTTCTGGCGGACCTTCCCCTTCTTTATCATCTGACCACTGCTATTCATCTTTCAAAACTCAGCGCAGTACTCCCTTCCTCCTGGAGTCTTCCCCCAAAAGCTGTCTGAGGGACTTATCCTGGAGGAACCCCTGGCACCTTCCTTCTGCAGATCTCACAGATGTTTACCAAGCAGCTCTATTTGGATATCCCCGGTTTCACAAATTAATGTGTCCCATGCTAACTCACTTCCTTTTCCCTAGAACTGGTCCTTCTCCCCGAGTTCCTGAGTTCCATGAGGGGTATGACTCTACTAAGCTACGAAACCTTCAGTCTTCCTTTTCTCCCTTATACCCACGCCCACTCACAAAGTTCTACCAGTTGTTTTTTAGTATCTCATGTGTCCCCCGCTTCTCGGTCACCCCCACTGCCACCATTGTCCGTCACTTCTCTCCTTGTTACTGCATCAGCCCCTTTACAGGTCTAATTCCCTGCTAATCCATTTTCCACACTACCAGGCAACTCATTTGATCCTTTTCGTTCTCTGCCGAGGATCATTTAATGGCTGCCAGTTGCTCTCAGGATAAAATTAAAACTTCTCAAATGGCTCACAAGGCCCTCCGAGATGTGGCTCTTGCATACCTCTCCAGGCTCCTCTCGAGGATCCTTATTTCCTAGTGAATTACTTTCAGTTCATATTATGTGTTCTGCTTTTTTGCCTCTAGGGAATTTGTCCAGTTTGAATAAACCCTTATTTTTGTGGTCTTAGTTTAGGATACTTTCCTATAGAAAGCTTTCTTGATCAGTCCCCAAATCTAAGTCAACTCTCCTCCATAGTGTTCCTCACAGCACCTTGAGACAGCCATCATCCCTAGAACTTATTAACATGAATTATTAATGCCTCTTACTGAACTGTAAACTTCATGTTTTGGCCAAGGATCCAACCTGCTTTGGCCAAGGATCCACCCTGCTTAGCATCACGCTTAACACTTAGTAGACATTCAGAAATTATTTGCAGGATAATTAGATAGTGATCGCTCTTTAACCTAAATTACAAGGATTTTAATAAGAAACTGATCCCTGAAGAAGAGTACTTTGAGTATAAGCGTAACAATCACCCTATTCAATTATTCTAGGTGTCCATTCATCCTTGTATTTTGTTCCTAAGAGTTGAAGCCCACTGGGAAATTCATAGGCTTGAAGTCTGAGACTCTTATTTAAAAGACTCCAATCCCATAAAGGTTATCCTTAACCAAGCTTCACATCCATTTAGAGGACTCCTATTAAAAACTCTGCTGCAGGGCGCCTGGGTGGCTCAGTCGTTGGGCGTCTGCCTTCGGCTCAGGTCATGATCCCAGGGTCCTGGGATCGAGCCCCGCATCGGGCTCCCTGCTCCGCGGGAAGCCTGCTTCTCCCTCTCCCACTCCCCCTGCTTGTGTTCCTGCTCTCGCTATCTCCGTCTCTGTCAAATAAATAAATAATCTAAAAAAAAAAAAAAAAATTCTGCTGCATTTTTTAAACCTCTTGAGTTTCATAAGCTTGGATCACAGTCAACGTGACATCTCCTTATATTTTTACTTCCTACTTTGTTGGGAAAAATAGAGGTTAAGTAACTCAGCATACTGAGGCTTCACTGTCAAGTCAGGAAGTTGTACCTAGGGATGTGCTTTTATTTCAAGTTTTTTCTAAATCGCGTCGCTGATTATGAAGCCACAGGGGATTGCTGTTTTCGTTAATGACAAATTTTTATAGAGAAAACTCCTCAAATTGGCGACTCTTACAGAACAGGTAAGAAAGTATTGGCAGGGACAGACATGCCTGAGTCTTGTTCCTAACACACTATCAGAACATCATTTCTCCGCAGAGAAATGTATAACTGGAGATGAAGCAGCACAAAAGACTGCTTTCTTCCATACCTTTGTCCTCAATCCAGGGAGGATCTAAGCTCATCTTAGCGGTCAATAAATGTACCAGCCAGGAAGAAGGTTTAAGCACAGGATGGTGTACTAACAGAAGCTGTAAGTACAGCTAGAGGAGAAAAGACCATTTGCCCCAATGCCCAGGGCTGTTGAAGATTAGTAACTCTTAGAGACTCCACCCACATCATAGCTTAAATGATTTAATGTGATATATTAATCTAGAATTATCAGAACTGATCTGGCTGAAAATGTTATGTTTTAGATATTCAAGTTAAGTGTTTGAGGTTACCTGTATTTTGAATTATTTTTTCCAGGTCTTAAGATTTTTGTAGGCTCTTCAGAATACCAAAATGTCCCCATCTACCCACCCACCTCAGACCTTCTTAGGGAGGTAAGGCTCTGGGGTCCTGTTCCTCCCCCCTCATCCCATTAGATTTTACCTGGCTACATGGAACAGATAGAAGCATCCCAAAAGCCTAAGGGAAAGCCAAAGAACTAGGTAGCCAGGATGTCCCCCGGTTGAGGTACCTCCCTATGCCCGACAAGGAAATGAATGGAAAAAAAAAAAATTGAGACAGCCCCCACCCGCACTGAGATTTATAGGTCACAGGAAAGGCTCCCCCCACCCCCAAGAAAAGTCTTAAGTTGGATCACGTGACACTGCCCTCTCTGAAGGTCAAAATGGTTAAATATCAGCCTTTTCACTTTTCAACCTAGTAATTCAATGCAGGTCTTTGAATTCAATCAATCCATAGCATCCCTTCTCCTGACAAAGTGAGGGAAATGCGGGGTTAGTTTCCTAGGGTTGCCATAACGAAATACTACAAACTAGGTGACTCAACTAACAAATTTATTGTCTTAATTTCTGGAGACTAGAAGACCAAAATAAAGGTGTTGGCAGGGTTAGTGCCTTTCAAGGGCTGTGAGGATCTATTGCATGCTTCTCTCCCAGCTTCTGCTGGTTTGCTGACAATCTTCTGCATTCCTTGAATTGATGGATTTCTGCCTTAATCTTCACATAGTATTATCCTTGTGTGCTCATCTGACCCATTTCACCTTCTTTCTAAGGTCACCAGTCATAACGGATTAGGGCTCACCCTAATGATCTTACTTTCACTTGTGCATCTACAGAGATCCCATTTCCAAATGAGGTCACATTTCACAGGTACACATTCACAGGGATCAGGACCTTAACATCTTTTGGAGGAACACTATTCAACCCATAATGGGGCAGGAGGGAATCTATGGTCTACTGGCCAAAGGCACAGATCAGTTTCAGCCTCAAGTGTTACCAGATGTTAGTTATATTACCTCATCTCCATACCACCAAGTTCTGTTAGTCAGGTAGACTAATAATCTCAGGGTAGATTCCACAAAGAACTGAAGTCAGATAGGGCCAGACCTGGAATGGTGAGATTTTATTCTGATGTATTCTAATACAGACTCAAAAAACAACAAACCACTACTTTAAGTCTGGACACAAAGTTGCAGCAGCTTCTACCTCAAAGTCAGTCCAAGACCAAAGTGAGCTAAATTACATGAGCTTTATTATATGCCCCTCTTGTAGCATAACAAATCTAATAAGCTAACTTCTAACAAATTAAAATAAGCAATCCTAACAGATGGAAGCACTAAGGTGTGGCTCGTGGCCACTGAGGAACACCTGAGCCTGATATTTGTACCACCACCTATTAGATGGTTCTTTTATTCTGATGGCTGATCCCCTGGTCACACATCAGTTAATGTTTGTCCTGTTCACACCACAGGAGTTAAAAATCCAGCTAATATCTACGATTATCTCCTGAGAGCCCATTGCTGGTGTGTACTTTTCCATTTTATCCCATTTAATCCTCACAAGAACTCAGGGATAAGTTTGTTTTGTTAGCTAAGAATCTAATCCCAGACTTGGCACTCTGTCCTAGGTCTTCTCCAATACCCCCCTCAATTTAAGAATGTTCTGAAGCAAAATACACATGGCACGGACAACCAGGACACTTCAGGCTGGTTTCCCTTTAGTTCTCCAGGTTTAAAGGGCCTCCACGTACTATTATGTAGGCAAACCAACTAGGACTGCCAGCTACCTCTTCTAAATCTAAGGTAAGTTGGTGAACTGGAGAGAAGAGCTTTGAAAAACCTCTAAGAAAGAGGGTGATTGGACCCATACATGGCAGACATGTAGCCCAGATGGGAAGACCAGAGAGCCACAGGCAGGGTAGTCTGGGCAGGGGCCCACCTGCCTGGTGGCCAAGCAAAGCAGAGAAACAAAAATGGTGGCCTAGCACCTCCTCCAGCTGGTTGGGTAATTTTAGCATAGGTCTAGAGCCACCTAGATAGAGCTCAGTCTTAGTGACACATTAGAATCACCCGTGTAGTTTTAAGACCTCTTTATGCCCTAGGCCTTACCTGGGGCTCATAAAGATCAGACCACGGGTTCAGTCCAAGCATCAGTATTTTTAAAGCTCCCAGGTGGTTCCATCCTGCTCCGTGGTCGAGAACCCCAGAATTAGGGCACGTAGGGAGGGAAAGGAGCAGCCAGCTGCCTGGTCATATCTTTCGCTCCTCCTGCTTCTCCAGGACCAAGGGCTAGAGATCGGGAGCTAGAAAAGCAGCCCAGACAGGCGTCCATGGAGGTATCCAGGCAGGATGTGGGTAAATGGAGGTGTCGTCCTTGAGCCCACATTTTAATTCTAGAGGTTCTCTGCCCTAATTTCCATCTCCCTCCCCAGTCACAATCACGGAAGGGACAGGCTGCAACACCTCCTCCCAATGTCCAGAATTGGTTATGGTGGCTTATACCGAGGGAGCATTTACACACACACACACACACAATTACCTAGGCATAGGAAAACCAAGTCTCTGTAAAAGAGATAGAACAAGAATACCAACATTTACCCCACAGTTCAGAAGCAACACACCATACAAAAGGAACAAAGTGAATAAAAAGAATGCTACAGCAGTACTAGATACAAAGATAGGTTTAACAATAAGAACTTGCAAGACCTTTTTGGGGGAAAAAAATGAAACCTTAAAATCATAGGACATAAATGACTTAACTTGTTAAAAAATACAATGTGTTTGTACTGGGATAACGTAGCATTGTAAATTACAGGACTAAGATATTCGTTCTCTCCTAAATTAACCCACAGTTTCAATTCAAATGTCAGAAGGATTTGAGGAACTTGATGAAGTTACTGTAAAATGTTTATGGGAGAATAACCATTCATCACAGCCTCTTGCACAAGGCAGAGGAAGGAACAGGGAAAAGCCAGGGCTCCCGTCCCCCAGTCCAGGGCTTACTTTATCCCAGTTGGCTACAGTTCTGAGTCGCATTTTAATAGCCTACATAAAACTGAAATGCAACGCCATTTTCATTATGGAACGGTTATCTTGCTCACAGAAAGGTTTAAAAGTTAATACAGAGTCTGAAGGTCATCAAAACTCATCAAGTTTGTCCCTTTGAAGAATTCTCATGGCGAGGACCACTCCAAGGGCACAAGGACAAAAGCAATGCCATTAAGAACAGTGGGAACAGGGGAGTCCTCCATATAAGCAAACATGGTCATCCTAGGCTAGAGAGCCCCCCACCTCCAGGACCATGCACACCTACAGCAACACCCAAGAATTGGAGCAGGAATGGGTCCAGACAACAAACATGTGTTTCCCTTTGTCGCTAGAAAAAACTACCACAAACTTAAACAACACTTTCTTTAGCTCAAAAAAAAAAAAAAAAATTTCATTACTCACAATTTTTGTTCAAGGTCTAAACCGGGTCTCACCAGGCCAAAATCAAGGTGTCAGCAAGTCCACTTTCTTTCTGGAGACGCTAAGGGAGAAGGCGTCCACTTGAGGCTTCTAGAAGACACCTTCTGCTCTCTGCAGAGACTGAATCACTCTGACATACCTCTCCTGTCTCCGCTTCCACTTTTAAGAATGCTTGTGATTAGACTGGACCCACCTGGATAACCCAGGGGTCGCGCCCTATTTAAAGTTCAGCTATTTAGCCTTAATTCCCCTTTCCTGTGCAGTGTCCAGGAGACAGATGGAGACTTCTCGGGGGGATCATAATTCCCACCACAAAATGCATCAGGGTCAAATATTTAGTGGGCTGAAGTTGGTTAAACAGTGTCTTTGTTACTGTCACAAAACTTAGAAAAGTGATGAGTGCATCATGAGCAAGTACACAGTTTAATTAACTGGATCCGCAACCACCCCAGGTGCCCAAAATATTGTTAAAAGGAGGGCTTCTCCCCCAGTTAGTCTCAAACCTATCCTTATAAGGTAAGGTGGAGAGCTGAATCCATTTTTCAGATGTTCCTGTTTCCATCAGGTAGATATTCTATGTGAAAGTATTCTTTTGGTCTGACTTATTCTAAGTGCTCCAGTTTTAACATGTGGATAGCCTGGCAAATTAACTTCTCCGCAGGATACTAAAGTTAATTAATTAGCGTGTTTTGTGGAGTGTGTGTGTCTGTGTGTGTGGGTGTTTTAACCTGAATACACAATTCATCAAGGAGCTAGTTCTACATCACTTTCCTGCATTTTCCTTTAAACTATCTGGCTCATTAGATTTTGACTGTGACTTTTGCTTCTTAATGTCTTTCAAAAATATAATTTGCCTCCATATTCTCGGAAAAGTACTATCCAGGGGAAGTGCAATTCTGAAACTGTGAAGCTGTATTTTTATTAGGACACACAACATAGCCTTTGTACATCCAGGCTCAGTGGCTCAGAATCGTTTTTCTATTACAGAGTATTGGGGGATTTCCTCTCTTCTGAAAAATTTACATAGTCACAATAATATAAATTTTCTATCCATTTTCAGGCGGTTCCTGCCCCACCCTTACCCTTGAAATCATCTAAAGGTTAAGGTGGAAGAAAAAACATTCAACATCAAAACAGGTGTGGGATACTAATCAGCTGAAACCCATGGAAAGAAAATAAGCATAGTAAGAAATCATAAAGGATTAAATGCTAACAAGTCTTATTCATTATGTCTCAAAAACATAGCATGAACTTCTGTAAAAAAATACAAGTGGTTAAAATAGTAAATTTTACATTATGTTTGTTATACCACAATAAAAAAGGGAATTCAGACATACCATATAGGTACAAATTTCCATTTTTTTCAACATTTAGTGCATGTAAGCTCTCATAATTATTTTCTAAAACACCCAAAACAATAAGAGCACAAAAAAAGGTGAACACTTAGCAGATGCTTATTTTTTTAATATAAAGTATACAATTTTTATTAAAAATGTCAGTTATATAGGTGTACGTATTTAACATGGGAGGACACCTGGGGGCGCGGTTAGACCACCTGCAAGCTCAGCAATGGTATGAGGAGGCTTAGCAGATGTTTAAAAACATATCTCACAGATATAATGTTAGTGAAAAGCCAAGCACAAAAGAATCCATACTGGTGATTCCACTGTATAGAGTTTAAAAGCAGATGAAGCTAACCTACCTTAGAGGTCAGAAGAGCAGTGCCCTTCAGGCAGGAGGAGAGGAGGAGTGCACAAGAAGTGTCTCCAGGGCCCCTGTGAGGTGCTGGTAATGCTGTGTGTGTCACATGCACGGATAGGCTCGCCTTCAGTAACTCACTCAGCTGTACACTCTCGACTTACACACTTTTCGGTATGGATGTTATACTTCAATTAAGTTGTGTCTGCTTTAAAAAAGAGGAAATTATAATCTTTTAAATGTTAAAATTGTCAATATTACTGTAATATTAATGTAAAAATGTTAAATTAGAAAAAGAAACAAACCTGAGAGTAGTGTATTAAAGGTTTACAGTGCATAATGACTCCTTAACCGTGAGCTCCTAAGCAGTAGGTCCCATATCTATCGTACCTCCTTCATGACTCAAGGTCATGACTGGCCTTTCCGTGGAGAACATCCACATGACCGTAAATGTGAAATTTATGCACAAACACAGGAAGAAGGAGACTTGCACTCGTTGTACTCATCTTATCAGTAGGACACAATGTGGATGTCAGGATCCAGACCTGAGGCTGCAGAAACCAAGCCGGACTGACCTGTCTTGTTAAGGAGCAGATTCCCTACAGTGAGGTAGTTTGACTACCCCCCACCCCCACCCCAAGCCTGAGTGCCTGATGGCTAAGGCGTCCTGAGGCCACAGAACAAAGCAGCCACAGACCATGGCGCCAGGCTGAAAGTATCTTGAAAACCTAGTTCCACCACTTACTGTGTGACCCGTGTTGGTTAATTTCTGTGTCTCAAGTTTTTCATCAGCAAATGAGGAGAATATAGAACCTAACTCACAGTGTTGCTATGAGGATCAGGCAAGCTAATTTGTGTAAGGTACTTAGGACAATGCTTGGAACATAGGAAACCTCATACACGTATTTGCTACCATTATTATTATTATTATTATTATTATTATTACTACCACCACCACTGCATAGTGTCCCTGATGTAGTTAGGTTATAAAGATAAAGTATCATTATTAACTCCAGGATATTAGAGAAGGAGTAATATCTATAAAAAGCCCTCCTGTTTAATAGCTTTACCTTTATCATCTAAAAAGACCTAATTTATTAGAATTTTTAGTGCCTCAAATGACCTATATTTGGGCAAACTCTTGCCCTTATCCCTATAACCAAGATAATGAAGAGGATTATGATTTATTCATAATTGTTCTTTTTATGTCCCGAAGGCCTCTGAATTTACCTGTTCCTTTATTCCACAGATCGTTATTTAGTATTTAACACTTAAATACTATGTACCAGGCATAACTATCTTAGGAAAACTCCTTGCTTTTATAGAGTTCACATTCATGAAAAAAGACAGCAAACAAGCAAATAAATGGACCAACAAAAAATTTCATGTAGTGACAAATGCTATGGAGAAAACAAATCAGGGAAATGTGCTATAGAGTGACTCAGGTAGGGTGAGGAAGGGATAACTTATGTTAGCTTTTCAGGAAGGGTCTCACTGAGGAGAGGGCATTAAAATTAATGCCAAATAATAAGAAGGAGCCAGCCAAGGGATTATCGGTGGAGGGCATGTTCCTGGTCATGGGATCCGCAAATTCTAAGGCCCTAATGTGGAAACCAGCTTATGGAGTTGAAGGAGCAGAAAGAAGTTAATGCAGTTCAAGAAATTCATCAAGAAGGGATGAGTGACAGGAGACAAGGAAGGAGAGGTAGGCAGGGCTTTATAACCAAGGTAAGGAGTTTGGACATTGTTCTGAGTGCAGTAGGGGACCTTTGAGAGTTTTAAGCAGGGGCAGGGCTACAAAGGTAAGAGTAGAAACAGTGAGAGCTGTAAGGAAGCTCTTGCGGTATTGGCGTGGAGTACAGAGACGGCTGTGGAGACGGAGAGAGGTGAACAGATTCAGGCACAAGATATATTTGGCAGGTAGAATTAATAGGATGTGGGTAAGTTTTTTGCAAGGAGACAATAATGGAAAGAATGACTCCTAAATGTTTGAGCTGTGCCCCTGGATGGATGGTAGCACCATTAGCTAGGATGGAGAAAGGATGGGAAATGAGCAGTTGGGAGGTGGTGGGGGGGAGAGCATGCATTCCAGAGTTCTACTGTGGCCATGGAAGGTTAGGGGACATCCAAGCTGAGAGGCAAAGTAGGTAGCTAGATATTTGTTTATTCCTTATTAAAGAGTTATTTGTGACCTTGAATAGCATACTTTTATTGAAGAGCTTTGTGAACCTGGGGGTAGAGGTTTTATTTGTTTTCTATTCCCTATCTCTTGTTTCTATTCCTGTCTCCCACATATAAGATCTCACATAATGCTCAAGTGCTTCTCCAGGCTCTTTACAAATAAACACTCTTAATCCTTAAAGCCTAACAAAGTATTAGCTATAAAATGAAAGCAATGAAAAAGCTGACTAAACACTGATGTGGTTGAAGGCCCTCTAGACTAGGGATGTGGAGGCCACAGTCCTAACACAAAGTGAGGTTACAGAAGAAAACCAAAGAGTCCTACATTTGAATCCTAGCCCATTCATTCATTAAGGGAAAGACCTAGAGCCAATTATGGAATATCTTGAAACCTCAGTTTTCTCTACCTGAAAATGGGGATAATAATTCTTGCGCCATGGATGCCTAGTGAGGATGAAGTTTGTTGACATCTGTGAAGGTTTCCACAGTGTCTGACACATGATGGACACTTGTAAAAAGGTGTAAATAGGACATCTGTAAATAGGATTCTTTCACTCTTTTTGCCAAAGAACCACTTTTTATCAGTGTAAACTTTCATAAAGCATTTAATATCTCTCTACCTTTGTTCATCGACTTTGAAAGGAAGCAGCTTCACCAGATGATCATTAAGCTCCATGTTAAGTGTTGGAAAACAAAAACAACAACAACAAAAAGTGATCTTCTTGATAACAACCAGATAAACTTCTTAGTGAAAGCTGCTTTTTAACCTGATATCAGTGCATCTTTCTGTAAACTTCTTAGACCAGGGAAGATGGGGCATTCAGAAGCAGAAATTACACCAGAGAAATGTCTCTCCAATGTCACAAAAATGTTCTCCCCCAAATCACTAAAATTTCAGGATACAAATGCTTTGCAGAAGATGGAGTAAATGAAATCCCACTGAGTAGCGACTTTGGGATCACTCACAGCAAATACAGTCTGAGAGAAATCAAAACCCAGAGCTCTTCATCTCAGGCTTCCCTAAACTGGATGGGAAGTTTGGAGGTCAGGGCCAACCAGACTGATGAGTAATGAAAGGGATGGGAAAGTGGAATTGTAGAGAAGCTTCTAGAATCCTAGCAGCTCAAAGAGAGGGTGGCTACGGGGCGCCTGGGTGGCTCAGTCCTTAAGTGTCTGCCCTCAGCTCAGGTCATGGTCCCAGGGTCCTGGGATCGAGCCCCGCATCGGGCTCCCTGCTCAGGCAGGAAGCCTGCTTCTCCCTCTCCCACTCCCCCTGCCTGTGCTCCCTCTCTCTCTGTGTCTCTGTCCGTCAAATAAATAAATAAAATCTTAAAAAAAAAAAAGAGAGAGAGGGTGGCTACAACAGGAGGGAGATCCTGAAGTTTAGCTCAGGTTAGAAAAATGAGTTGCTAGTTGGGGACTGTCTGTGTCCCCTCCTCCACAAGCACTGTCAGAACAAGAACTTATCCACCTTTGTGACAACAACATTGATCTAAATCCAAGGTGAGCACATCTGAAACCCAAGCTGAGAAAGACCTTGCTTGATCACTGGACTTAGGAACCAAGTCAAAATTGTCTTTAAGCCTCTGGTGGAAATAGCCTCAGTCTATTAATACAGGGACAATGACTCCAAGAGCAAAGCCAAGATGAGAAGCCCATAAGATATACGAAAAAGAAGACCCAAAGAAAGCTTATTTAAAGTTCCAAACCTGTGCCGAACTAAATGAATAATGAAAACTTTGTCTAGCCCAGATATATGTCTTCCTTGGCTTGCACAATGTGTAATTTTTTTAACTGAACTTGATTGTCCTTAGACACTGTCCAGTTTACCAAGCACTATTCTCCCTATCATCTTATACCCCAGGACATAGCTCGGTTATACCATGCTAGCCCCATAAGCATTTCATAGATACCAGTATGTAATGTTCAGATTGATTCATTTTTAAGTATTAAATACTTGGACATATGCTGACTACAGAGATGACAGAGAAAGGGGACGATCACAGGAAAAAGATAAAAATAGGAAAAGGCCAGAAATTCTAGCATCGCCATCTTTGGAAGAGGCATCTCCCCAGCCCAGCGCAATCACAACAGCTACGAATCATGCCATACAAGGGCCAAGTTAAATGGATGCCTGCCATATTTGTGGCTGCCTATCTCTTTCAACTAACCTTTATTTGGGGAAATTCCCAAGAGGCAGAACTCAAATTCTAAGCCTCCCTTATAGCTAGGACATTGGCTTTTGGCCTAGGTTCACCCAAATAGCAGTACCCTGGCAAAACTGTTATGTGGAAAAGAGCAAAGTGAACAAATAGGATGAGCAAGCTGCCTCCATTTTTGCCAGCATGGAGGCAGCTGAAGTGTGAGGCTTCCAGCAGGTGCATAATTGAATCCCTGTTACAGAAGTGGCATTGGTGAGGCAGGAGCTTCTGTTGTTGTTTCCCCTCGTGCTCAGTGGACAAGCAAAACAGTGGAAATTTCCTCATCAAACCAGGTCTGTAATGCAATTTTACTCCCGGAATCTTAGCCTGGAGCCCAGCCCTGTCAAGAATTCTTTGAACTAATCAGTATCATTTTATTAAACTCATTTTCTGTTAAATCAGCCCAAATCAGCTTCTATAGCTTAAAACCAAAGTACCCTCACTGATAAAACAAGCGCTGGCAGACGGGTCTTGGAGAACCTTTTATTGGGGGTACCTTGGGAGAAAGTCATTCACACTAATTTCTATGAAACCTATTACCTATGAAAGAAGCCCCAGATTTTATAAGGCCATCCTTGTCCCCACAGAGGAAGTACAGAGTAGAAATCTCTCTTTATTCTTGCTCTGTGAATCCTACATGTACTTTCTAAAGCAATATCACATTACACGTATTACTCAGTACTCCTGGCAGTTGACTTAATTGTTACCATCCACAGAAGAGGTCATTAAATTTTCACCATTTGCTAGTCAGTTATGGAAAGTTCAGCGCTGAGGAGTCCATTATCAACCATCTGGGAGATGGTCTTGCTCTGCAAGGCCTCTATGTTAAGTGATGAATGGGTTCCATATTAACAGACCTCTACCCGAGCAAGTAAGGCACAGATTTTTAAGCTTAAACTGTAAGGGCGACATCAAGCTGGTTTGGATTTCTGTTACAACCAAACAAGGGACATTGGAGGTTTGAGCTATAGCATGGATTTTTAGATTTTTAGACAGGATGAAGAACTCAGTGCATTAAGGAAGGCTGTAGAACATTCCTGTCTAAGATTTCCATCTGCCAGACAATACTGTATTTTACTACCAAAGGAATAAAAATTCCCATTGTCCCTCATGATAATCTTTTAAAGGGAATACTATAATAATCAAATAATCCTCATTTAAAAGGTGAAAATTCTCACAGGGATTAAGTGGCTTGCCTAAAGGTCCTGGGGAATCCAAACTTGGGTTTTCTGATGTCAAGCTGATGGTTTTTTCTCCTATATCAGTGGCTTTCAAAGTGTGTTCCTGGGAGTTCTGGAGATAATATATACGTATATATATATGCAACGTAATATCATTCAGCCATGAAAAAGAAGGAATCCTGTTATTTGTGACAACATGGATGACTTTGAGGCCATTATACTAAGTGAAATAAGTCAAAGAAAGACAAATACTGTATGACCTCAATTACATATGGAATCTAAAAATATCAAACTCATAGAAACAGAGTAGAATGATGGTTACCTGGGACTGAACGGTGGGGGAAATGGGGAAATGGACACAGGGTACAAACTTTCAGTTGTAAGACAAATAAGTTCTGGGGATCTAAGGTATAGCATAGTGACAATAGTTAATAATACCGTATTCTATATTTGAAAGTTGCTATGAGAGTAGAGCTCCAATGTTTTCACCATAACAATAACAACAAAATGGTAACTGTGTGAGGTGAAGGATGTGTTAACTAACCTTATTGTGACAAACATGTCACAATACACCAATGTATAGGTGTATCATATCATCTTAAGCTTACACAATGTTACGTGTCAATTGTATCTTAATAAAGCTGGAAAGAAATAAGCTATTATCTTCCCTTTTCCCTTTCATACTTTTCTAAGATACGGTGGAGTTTAATGGAGGATATGTAGTGTATGATACGGCAGAGTAAAACAGAAGCATCTATGAGAATCCAGCTGTCTATTAAGAAGCCAGACATTAAAAGAGACTTTCAAAACTAAAACAACGCCCTTCCTCACACTATTTGATTTGTTCTGGAAAATATAATTATTTTTCATAAAAATGTTATTTATGTTAATATGGAATGGGTTTATTAGCTATTTTTGATGAATTGATCAATTATTTTAAGTTTTCAGTTATAACACAACAATATTTATAGGTATAACCCACAGAAACAAAGATTCTTTGGAGTCCTCAATCATTTTTTTAAATTTATTTATTTATTTGAGAGAGAGACAGCTTAAGTGGGGGTGGGCAGAGGGGGAGGGAGAGGACAAGCAGACTCTGCTGAGTGCAGAGCCCACATGGGAGCTCCATCCCAGGACTCAAGATCATGATCTCAGCCAAAATCAAGGGTCAGATGCTGGGGTGCATGGGTGGCTCAGTTGGTTAAGCGTCTGCCTTCAGCTCAGGACATGATCTCAGGGTGCTAGGATCAAGCCCTACATCTGTCTCCCTGCTCAGCGGGGAGCATGCCTCTCCTTCTGCCCTTCCCCACCTCTTGTGCTCACACTCTATGTCTCTCTCTCTCTCTCAAATAAATAAATAAAAATTTAAAAAAAAAAAAAGAGTCAGATGCTCAACCGACTGAGCCACCAGGGCGCCCCTGGAGTCCTCAATCATTTTTAAATGTGTGAGGGGACTTGAGACCAAAATATTTGAGAACTGCTATCCTGAATTAAGCTGCCTTAGGCTAGCCACAGATTTACTTAGTTTGTGTTATTTTTAACCAACTGACGCTGGTGCTAAACCTAGTTTTTCTGCTTACATCTCTGTGCCATTTTTCTCCCCAGTATTGTTTTGGATTGATGAGTTCATGAATGAGAGCAAAAAGTCTTGGTTTGTAAAGCAGTGATTATAGACTCAAGTACCTTCTTCCTCTCAAATTCCTAAAGTACCTAGTTCACTGTATGTTTGATTAATATTTAATTAATGGATGAATGACTGAAGCTGATTGCTATCACACAGAGAGGACCTATTGATGCCCCTGATAAATAATGTGTGCTTGCCCCTGAGTTCACAGGTGCATGCCAAACATGGCAGAACTCAGCCCCAGCAAGGCCAAGTGCAGTGCAGCCTGGAGGCCCAGCGGTCATATACCTGTCTCCCCCATCCACAGCATGCCGCCATCCAGATTCTGTTTACCCACAAGACCCAAATCAGCAACCCTGTCTCCTCCACAACTCTTTCCTGGAGACAGTAACCTACCATGAGCATCACATTCTAACCTCATACATTAGTCTGTATCCACATCATCATCTATTTTGCCTCTCGGTCTCATTCTATTCTGCACCACGGTCTTTGTAGATTAGGTGCGTATATTTTGTTTTCCCTACAAGATCTTAGGCTTCATGAAGGTTCTCAAAGGCCTTTTGTGGCGCCCAAGAGTCTAGCATAGTGCTAAGGAAATGATAATCACTTTCACCTTAAAAGTTTACAAAAGAATTCAGACACAATACCTCACTATTTTTTCACCAAAGCCCTATGTGTAAATTAGGGAAGCCCTCAGTTTGTTATCTCTACCTTACAGAGGGAGGCTTTAAAGTTAAGCAACCTGAGGTCTCCCAGCCAGTGCCTGGCAGAGTCAGGATGCACCCCTGCGTCTTGGGATACCCAGTCTGTGCTATTCTTACTGTATCATGCTCTCATTTCTCCAAACATACTTATTTAATTTATCTGAAAAAAAGAGCTTTGAGAAAAATAACAGCTCTAAATCCAGGTGATGAGTCAAAACATACAAGAATAAACCCAGGTCTCTTGATTCCCATGCAGGCACTTTGTTTTACAGCATCTTGTCCCTTGTGCTTTTAGCTGTTAAGGTAGTCAGCTCCTGTGCTGGTTGATCTTATATGTAGTTCTCACAGCACACAAATTAGCATCACAGTAATATCCATTTTCCTTCTGTCTGCCCTATGCGGCTAATTAGCAGCCACATTTACTGTGTTTTCCCGGCAAAAATGAAGGGAAACATTATAAAATAATTCAGTAAATTCAAGCTGGGTCTATAAAATTGATTATAATTCACATTTATTATAACTCCTTATCTTTGTTCCCCCCCCTTCTCATTCACTTACTCATCAATCCCTCAAGAATTTACTAAGCCCCTAGGATGAGCAGAACTGCATCAGATGCTGGAGTGGCTTGCAATAAGTAAAAGATATCCCTGCCATTAATGAGATTATCATCTCATGGGTGAAAGGACACTCCTAGAGAAAAATTCTATGGTATTAGAAGTGTGGGGCACCTGGGTGACTCAGTTGGTTAAGCAACTGCCTTCGGCTCAGGTCATGATCCTGGAGTCCCGGGATCGAGTCCCGCATCGGGCTCCCTGCTCGGCGGGGAGTCTGCTTCGTCCTCTGACCCTATCCCCTTTCATGTGTTCTCTCTCTCTCATTCTCTCTCTCTCAAATAAATAAATAAAATCTTAAAAAAAAAAGTGTGAATTAACACAGTATAAATTATTTATGGAGGCAATGAAGGAATATAGAGTAAAAAGTCTCTTATCACAGAGAGAACTTTAGGAAAGCTTCCAACAGAGGATGTCTTGAAAGAAAGATGTCATGAGCTATGTCTTCAAGGTAGGATATGGTTTGGGAATATAACCTCTATCTGTAGCCCCCAAACCCAAATAATCATATAGTCAAAGCAAAAACAGTGTGCTTCCTATGCAAACGTAGCCACAAAATAAGGTTGCCTCAGTCCCCCATGCCCAGCCAGCTGCCACGCCTAGAAACCTGCTACAGAGAAATTCTGGTGTCCCCACTGGTTGGTAGAGCTTTTCAGGGAAGAGGATAGAATCAGAACCGGTCCAGGGCAAAATGGAGAAATGAGCCCATACCTTCCAGGCACTATTTCCTGTGCACCTTCCCCCATGGGAAACCCAACATGCCACAGACACCACGGCCCTCTCCAACCTGCATCTCTTTATGCTCTGTGTCTTCTCTCCTATGACTGCCTTCCTTTCCAAGCTAGATGCCCCCCGAGTCTCCCCTGCTGTGCACCTCTGTACCACTACAACTTGAGCTTGGGTTAATAGTTAACCCTTGGAAGTTTTACAGGTACAAAAAAATGGGACCTCTCTCATTCTAACAATGGGACATGACAGTGTACCAAGCAAGCTACCGGCGAAAGAGACATGCGGGAACAGGCAGATCTTGAGAGCTCCTCAGATCATGCTATGAGATTAACTGAAAAATCAAGCTGTGTGTAACTCCATTCTAAATCATTCAAGAGATAGCCTAAAGAAGAGAGAAAACACCACATCACATGACTATATCAAAAACTGAGAACATCGAATGGTCATATTAAGACCAGATCACAAAGACCTTGGAGGATGGACTCAGTAGTTGGTAATGGCTTGAGCATTAGGGACACTGTAGATCTTCATTATGTAATATGATAAATGTGGTGCTTTGGGAAGGTGTGTGTAAGAGAGTCTAGGGGAAGGAGAATTGACAACCTGTAGGCCTGGATTATGTGGGGACCTGCTGCAAGCTAACTTTCCAGATACCATAACTGATTCTGCACACACACTCTAGGCCAGAGTCTCTGAAATGAGATGTCACATGTGAGATTCATTCTCCAAGCTTTCAGAAAGAAACACTATAAAATCTGTCCCTTTTAAAACAAATGGAAGAAAGGATGTGGTCCTTTAAAGTTGAGGTTCAGTAATATGGGGCAGAGACGAATTTTTCTTTTTTTTTTAAGATTTATTTATTTGAGGGGGGAGGGGCAGAGAGTGAGGGAGAGAAAGTATCTCAAGTAGACTCCCTGCTGAGCTGGGAGCCTCAATCGAGGCTCAATCTCATGACCCTGAGATCATGACCTGAGCCGATGCTTAACCAACTGAGCCACCCGGCACCCTGGAATTTTTTTTTTATAATAAACCTCTATTAGTGAGTATGTTGCTACAAGAAACTTTTCCATTGTTGGCGAATAGTGTACTACCCACTTATTTAAAAAGAGTCAGTGGATGACAAGGTGAATGGAAGAATTTGAAAAGTTTCTCCATGACTTGTGATTCCAATAGCAAAATGAGGCTGATACTTTATCCATATGCCATCCTATCATTCAGATTCTATTTGGGCTTCATAACATATTGACAGGGAAAAAAGATGGTCCATGGAAGTCAACCTGCCTAGGATGAAAGACATGGATGGGCTACCAGGTGTCACAGTGACAGGTGACAATCCATATCCTGCAAGTCAGAACTCAGCCCCTTTGCCTTTCAAGAATGCAAGATCGTGATATGAAAGCACAACTTCTGGGCTACGAAACCAAAAGGAAAAGGAATGAGGGTCTGAAGAGCAAGATACCACCTTTCCAGGAATCTCTGGCAGGGCAGTTAGTTGGGCCACCAACTTCAGCAGTTCACAGCTGGTCATACTTCAGGGGGGTCTGAGCATTTCTTCTGAGTATCATATATTGCCTGGGACAGAACACAAGCTTTAAGCAAACTTTTTGGAGATTTAGCCACAACAGTCAAAATATTGAAACAAGGATACGTGGCTTTATACAATAACCTCACTCAACACATTTTTTTTTTTCAGATAACTCATGCCCAAGTTGAGGGAGGGGTAGAGGGGAGGTTTCTTTCCCTCTCCATCATTTCTCCACTTGACTTTGCTGTGGGAAGTCAGCCTCAGCCTGTTGGAAAGTAAGAGATTTGTTTAACAAAGGCAAAGGGAGCAGCTATAAAACTACTCTATTTAGTTTCATTTTAAAATAAAGACATTATTTATTTATTTTTTAGAGAGGGAGGAGAGGGAGGAGGGCAGAGGGGAGGGAGAGAGACTCTTAAGGAGGCTCCATACCCAGTGCGGAGCCAGATGCAGGGCTAGATCTCACGACCCTGAGATCATGACCTGAGTCAAAATCAAGAGTTGGATGCTTAACTGACTGAGCCACCCAGGTACCCCTCAAAATAAAGACATTTTTACTATGCTTTTAACCCTATACATCCCAGGTTCTCAGCACTAGTTGTGTATCGGTGTTACCCAGGTATTCTTTTGTTTGAATAACAATGTTCGTGTGGGGCCTGAGCATTAGCATTTTTAAAAAGTACTAATATCAGAACCTCTGGGAATGGAGCCCATGCAATGTAATTCTTAAAAGCGCTCTAGGTGATTCTAATATGCAGCTGAAGTTAAGAATAACTGCCACATAAAAAAGAAACTAGGGGTTGATTATAAGGATTTTAGTTTTGGAATACCTGTCTGGCCTCAAAGAATAATGTCTCAACAGAGGAAATTTTGACTTTGAGATTAAAGAATGAAAAAAGAAAGGAAGTATCTAGATGCAGAGAATCATCAGAGAGAGAGAGAGAGAGAGAGTGTGTGTGTGTGTGTGTGTGTGTGTGTTCTGTACGTAGGGCATTGATATAACTTAGTGTTTATTAACTACCTTGGGGGCTGGAACATTTTTGCTAATCTGATGAAAGCTCTGTCTCAAAAAAAATGTACATATATGAAAATTTTGCAGATTTTAGGAACATCACAGACTTCCTAAAACCAATGTTAAGGACCTCTGGTATAGTCATAAACTTTTATAACTACTTTTATAAATAAGCAGGTAAAAAAAAAATCATCCATAAGAAATGAGAGACCTAAGTAGGAGTCTTGACTTTGTGCCTAAATGGCTTGTGAATCTAAATAAATTACCTAAGCTTGCTCCCCCACTCCCCAGCTTTTCCACCAAGTGAAATTTTTATCTACCCATAGGACAGTGTGGGTAATGTTTTTACAATCGTGTAAAAAAGGTCGAGAGTCAATGAATATATGTGAAAGTACTTCGAGAAGTTATGATTTATTATTAGAGATATCAAGAATTAATCCAAGGGAAAAAAAGAACTGATTTAAGAAGAAACATACAATTTCTTGAGTAACTGACATGTTTATCTAGCTCTCACTTTTATGGACATCTGCCTGTCAGAAGACCACAGATTATAAGGAATTTGGTAACTCTTGAGCTTTACACTTTGTATTAGAAGGATGAGTCCCAGCCCCAATTCCCTATATACTCAATCTCTCTCTCCTCGCAGTATGATGATGATCCTGCAGCATTCACTCATGGTGCTTTCTGTCAAACTGCTAGTAAATCCATTCTAACATGAAAAAATTCAGCATAAGTTAAAATACAAAGGAAAGATAGTAGTTCCAGAGGAAATGAAACCTATGAACCAAAATTCAGTCTTTTTCACAAGAGCCCTAGAGTATTTGTTTCTTTCCCCTCTACCTCCCACAAGACCCGAGGCCCTGGGGACTCCCACTGTCATGTTCCCTATCAGAGGACCACCACCTAGTAAGGCGACCTTCTTATTCCCCAAGGAGACACCTCAGAAGCACATACCAACCCTTGATACTAAAGTGTGAAAATCTAGGATTGAGAATAAAGCGTATCTTTCACAGCCAGTGCTTCTGAGGGAAGGCCAGTCACCAGACCGGGGTCAGAGCTTAAGCAGAGGTATAGACGTGTACACAGTAAGCAGAGCTACCCTGAAAGGAAGACACCAGCCCCAGCCTTTGTGTGCCTGGGTGTCAATGTTTCCCATTCATTTCATTGTCTGAGTTGTAAGGAAAATGTGCATGGAGGGTCCAATACTGAGAGTGAATCTTCACTGCTACTCACCACTCCTCAGAAAAATATATTAAACAAAATGCAGAGTCACGTAGTTTAAGCCACTGTCTGTTCATAAAGGAAAATGCTTTATATGCAGAAATTTCAAGTGAGAGGAGATGTCAGGTCTCCAAAAGCAGCTATTATCAAACAAAGCAGCCAGAAAATTAATGCACTGCAGATGGCTGTGACCGCAACCTTGGATATGAGCCAGCGTCTTCATCTCTCTTGGTAGGAGAGTGTTTTTGAACTGCTTCTTGTACCCACAAAGCTTCCCTAAATGTTCTAGTTCTCTGACATAAAATTCTTTCCCCTTTTTTACAGAGTATTGCTCTGTCTAGTTATTCTTTCCATAAACCCTTGCTGACCCCCTACTAAGAATGAGGCACTGAGAAAGAATGGTATACACCAGTAGTCAGGACATTTTTGTTAAACCTAAGAAGGAATGGACCATTTAAAGAACAAATCAGTTTGATTCTTCTCCTCCAAATCAAGGACCCACTTCCAGACAGCCTGTCTGTGCCTTCTTGCCATATCCATTTTAAAGTGGCTCTTTAGGGGCGCCCGGGTGGTTCAGTCAGTTAAGCGTCTGCCTTCAGCTCAGGTCATGATCCCGGGGTCCTGGGATCGAGTCCTGCATCGGGCTCCTTGCTCAGTGGGGAGCCTGCTTCTCCCTCTGCCTGCCACTCCCCCTGCTTGTGCTCTCACTCTCTCTCTCTCTCTGACAAATAAATAAATAAAATCTTAAAAATAAATAAATAAATAAAGTGGCTCTTTATCCCTGGCAGCTAAAAGAGGGAATCTCTACTTCAGTAAGATGGCCCCATCATCGCTTTCTATCCCTGGCCACAGGAGTTGAGCCATTCTGGACAGGTGTGTGTGTGTGTGTGTGCATGTGTGTTCTCCCAAACAAGGACACTCATCTGATTTCCAAATGATTGAAGAATTTGGTGTTTTAAATAATACCTTATTCTGGTTGAGAATTGCCACTTACATAAATCACTGAGTTGCAAACAAATAGGGCAAAAGACTCTCAAGGTAGCGACTTCTTTCGCATTAAGAAAATGCACCCCCAAGAGTTTAATAACAAAATAATACACCTTTTTTCACACAGTTATTTTGTTTATGTGTTATCATGACTAATAGTAATGGCTGTAATTCATCACATTAGAAAAGTGATCAACAGTTCTAGCTGTACAGAATTAAAATTGATTGAGGCCCTTTGTCACCCTGGCAGAAGCTAATAATTACATCATTATTAAAATGTAGCCAATAGCCAAAACTTTTTAACTTCTTTGGTTTAAGACAAAATAGAATGAAATCAAGTTAATGTACTCAAATTGAATAATTCTGTGGAGAAGGCTACTCCCATGTTTATCTACCATTGGCAGAACAGCCCCTCTGGACTAAAGTGCTTTGCATATTTGATTAATTTTATCCTCCCCACATCCATGGAGGCATGCTGGTGCCCACATCATAGAAGAGATGGGAAACTGTGGGGATGAAGTAACCATCCCAGGAGCACAGAGCCAGGACCAAGACTCAAATCCAGGTCTGTCTCACTCCAAAGCTTCCATTCTAATCAGTGAGCAACTACACTGTCAAACAAAGACCTTCTAGATGAGTACGGGAAATACCTTTCACAGATACATGTTCAAACACTTGGAGAACAAAACATTCATCTTAGAAACCATTTCTTAACTTTTTTGATCAAGACTTTTCTGAAGGCGAAACAAAACTTGGTGTGTATCCAGAGTCTCAGAGGATGTTCCTTCCGGAGCCATAGTTCTCCCATCCGTTCCTGGCCCACAGAATGTTACCAGCAACAGGCCAGAGGCAGAGAGGAATAAAGGAAATGAAGAGTCATTAACCACACGAAGTGTTCTTAAGACAGGCTCTGGTGTCATTTATCTCCACCTTCCAAGAATACTGGGAAGGCCTAGCATGGACAAGTGACAAATACTGTCAATTAAGTCTGTGAGGATAATGGCAAATGTCACTGAGAAAGATTTGAGTTAAACATTACATTAACTCAAGCTCATGTTCCCCTCCTTGCAAGGATGGTCAGTGTGAGGTGATATGAGTGTAGGACAGTCAGGTCCATGGTGGGATGGAGCTGAACTCTGTCCTGAGTATTGCACAAATTAGATTACAGAGCCTCAAAGGAAGTTCTTCCAGACGTTTAACAAGACTCAAGCAAGCAGTAGCTCCCAACTCTGGACTGAACCTGTGTTCTTGGCTAGCTTGACCTCTGAAGGGTGGTCAGAAGCAGTGTGCAGGACACTCCGTGTTACATAGTTCTGAGGGAGGGATTAGAAAGAAACTTCACTCTGTCTTTCTCCCAGGGTGCCCTTGTGGTATCTACCCTTTCACAAAAGAAGCAATCTTAAACTAAGTTATACAAAGTAGTTATTTGATTCGTGTTTCCTCTCCTTCCTCATCTCCCTGATTTTTCCTTTAGGGCATCACATGATTGCCAGGAGAGGAAGACACTCCCACTCCCCCCAAAACTGCACCATGGTAGCAAGTGGCCAGTTTCATCTCCCTTAAATAAGGTCCTACCTACATCAGGGGGGATAAGTTAGCACGATTAGAGGCCAAGTGTTCCTTTTACTCACTTCGTTCCCTCCTCCACCTAACCCATGTCCCTACGGAAGCTGTATGGGTTGTCCAAATTTCAGTGATGGAACAACCATGGGCTCACGTTTTCATGTCTTTTCTCCTCTTGTACCTAACTCTTGTATTTGTCACTAAAAGAAAAGTTTGTATCTGCTTATTATTTGTATTCCACCCTTATGACTATCCTACTACTAAAAATATATAATGATTTTTATGGAACAATTGGAAATCGGAACACTGATTCTATATAATATTAAAGAAATATTAAATTTCTATTTAGGAGTAGGAATGATATTGTGATAATTAATATTAGGTTTTTAAAGAATGTGTAGCTTTTATATCTACATAAGAAACTATGTACAGATTGGATAATATGATGTCTGGGATTTGTTTCAAAATAACATGGGAGAGATTGTAGCAGGTGGGGATATGGGTGAAACAAGATTATCCTTGAGTTCATTATTGTTGAAGCTGGGTAATGGGTTCATTGTGCTAGGTTTGTTTTGGTTTTTCAGTGGTTTTTTCCTGCATATGTTAGAACTTTTTGATACCAAAAAGCTTCTTTTAAAAAAGAATCAAAGGGCACCTGGGTGGCTCAGTCGATTAAGCGGCTGCCTTTGGCTCAGATCATGATCCCAGGGTCCTGGGATCCAGCATCCTCTGTCATCGGGTTCCCTGCTCAGCGGGGAGCCTGCTTCTCCCTCTGTCTGCTGCTTCCCCTGCTTGTGCTTGCTCTCCCACCCGTGTCAAATAAATAAATAAAATCTTAAAAAAATAAATATATATAAAAAAGAATCAAAATTAAAGTTAAAAAATAAAAAATATATAATTGGTGAGTTACTTTAAATTCACACTAGAAAATCATATTTTCTAAAAATACCTTAAAATATGTGCAATTTTCTCTTAACTATAGAGGGTTGATGGAAGAAGGTGGATGGACTAGATAGGTAATGGCCATTAAGGAGGGCACTTGTTATGATGAGCACTGGGTGTTGTATGTAAGTGATGAATCAATGAATTCTACTCCTGAAACCAATATTACACTGTATGTTAGCTAACTAGAATTTAAATTACAATTTAAAACAAAATTAAATTAAATCTATGCAACTTTCATGATTGAATGTTAAATGGAATAGGAAGATCTAAATCTGCACAAAGAATACTGCATATACATATATATTTACATATGCATGTAAATGGAAGAAGAAACTACATAAAAGGTAAATTAGAATTTCCCCTGGCTGGCAAGAATATATATTAGTATTCTTTATTCATTGTTACTTTTTTCTATTTTTCAAATTTTCTGAAAAGAAAATATGTTTACAATTTTATGAAGGTATTTTTATAAACTATACTCATGATAAAATGTTAGGAGACAAATAGTTATAAACTGTATATGAAATTCAATTATAAAATGTATATGAATGCTGTGTATGTGTGTTTATCTAAAATAAATAGCATCACATTGTTAATGGTGATGATCTCTGGATGGTAGCATCATTGGTCATTTCTATTTTTGTGTGACTCTGTATTTTCTTCAATTAATAAGTGTAATGTTGTAATCAGAAAAAAATACAGCATGAAGGGGCACCTGGGTGGCTCAGTCCGTTAAACGTCTGCCTTTGGCTCAGGTCATCATCTCAAGGTCCTGGGATCGATCCCTACATCGGGTCCCTCTCCCTCTGCCTCTCCCCAAGCTTGTGCTCTCTCTCACTATCTCTATCACTATCTGTCTCTCTCTTTCAAATAAATAAATAAAATCTTTAAAAAATACAGCATGAAAAATTAAAACTAGATTTATTATACTTTTTTTTTAAAGATTTATTTATTTACTTTAGAGAGAGACAGGGTGCATGAGCAGGGGTGAGGGGCAACGGGAGAGGGAGAGAGAGAGGGAAAGAAGCAAACTCCCTATTGAGGGTGGAGCCGGACAGGGGGCTTAATCTCACAACCCTGAGATCATGACCTGAGCTGAAACCAAGATTTGGACGCTTAACCAACTGAGCCACCCAGGTGCCCCCTGTAATTCTTTATAAGTAAAGGACTATCTCTATAGGGCAATATAACATACAAGGATAAGAAACGATGTATTATATATAGCTAATATATATTATATTCATATGCATATTGCAACTATATATAACTAATACGTCACTATGTATAGCTATATAACTATATATTAAATTTATACAATAACCACATAATATCTGTCAGTCCAAGAGAATTTTAAATTCTCACTGTGAGTATATATTGAGCTTTTAAACAATGTTGATATAGAACTCTTTGCACAGCCACCATTACTTAGCAATGCTCCTCATGTAGACAATTCCTTGACAGTCATGTGTCATTTTCTGTCCAACTCCAGGTATATCTATGCCAATACCAGTCTTCGGCCTACAGGATGATTCCAAGGTCTTTAAGGAAGGGAGTTGCTTACTTGCGGACGATAACTTTGTCCTGATAGGCTCTTTCGTGTCATTCTTCATTCCCTTAACCATCATGGTGATCACCTACTTTCTAACTATCAAGTCACTCCAGAAAGAAGCTACTTTGTGTGTGAGTGATCTTGGCACACGGGCCAAACTATCGTCTTTCAGCTTCCTCCCTCAGAGTTCCCTGTCTTCGGAAAAGCTCTTCCAACGATCGATCCACAGGGAGCCAGGGTCCTATGGCAGGAGGACTATGCAGTCCATCAGCAACGAGCAAAAAGCTTGCAAGGTGCTGGGCATTGTCTTCTTTCTGTTCGTGGTGATGTGGTGCCCATTCTTCATCACGAACATAATGGCTGTCATCTGCAAAGAGTCCTGCAATGAGGATATCATCGGAGCCCTGCTCAACGTGTTTGTTTGGATCGGTTACCTCTCCTCAGCAGTCAACCCACTGGTATACACACTGTTCAACAAGACCTACAGGTCAGCCTTTTCCCGGTATATTCAGTGTCAGTACAAGGAAAATAAAAAACCACTGCAGTTAATTTTAGTGAACACTATACCAGCCTTGGCCTACAAATCTAGTCAACTCCAAATGGGACAAAAGAAGAATTCAAAGAAAGATGCCAAGAGCACAGATAATGACTACAGTATGGTTGCTCTAGGAAAACAACATTCAGAAGATGCTCCCACAGACAATATTAACACAGTGAATGAAAAGGTTAGCTGTGTGTGATAGACTAGTTGCCATAGCAACCACAGGGGGCACACTTAGCAAATTTTCACCTATTCTGGGGAAAGAAAAGAAAACAGGGAGACTGGAAAAAAAATTAGGCCAGTCTAGCAGAACCAACAATAATATTTATATGCCTCATTTTATTCCGTCAATGAAAAAAAAAAAAAGCAGGGTTAAATGATACAAAATGTGCACTTCAAAAATGTTCTGACAGCATTTCAGCTGTGAGCTTTATGATATTTTTAACATTGTAAATGATATGTCTTTAAAATAATTAGCTTTTATCGTATAATTATAATGAGGCCATAAATAAGTCTAAATTACCTTCTATTTCAAGTGGAAACGTTGCTACTCTGTTAATTGATGGCATGAGTTGGTTACCTGTTGCTGTAAATAACAATAGCTATAAATAGTGAAAATTGGTTGAATATAATATAATGACCTCTTAAAGAAAGATCTTCTTTAAAACTTACTATGCTACATATTTTGAACAACAAAAAAAGACACTAAGGCCAGTGTTATGAAATCTGTATTGCTAAGATAATTAAATGAAATACTTGATGACTTTTTCATTCCTGCTTTTTCATAGACGTCATTTGGAAATATTCACAAAGTTGCTGGCATTTGCTGCATTTCAAGCTAATTCTTCTCAGAAGTGAAAAAGTTTTAAACTGTTATTTAAGAACTACTGCTGCTTTCTCTTCTACTCTTTGTGCTTTATTCTGAATCTCCAATGTGGTCTTGTTTAGTGTTTGTTCTACTAGGTAAACTATCAAAAGGATAAATTTAACATTACCAAATACGTTTCTAGAAATTGCTTCTCCTCAACAGCACCATAGCAGTGTTTGGTAACTCGCTCTTTGATGACTGCACCGTGCATGCACGCCTTTGAGCAGTAAGCAGTATTGATGTAACTGGGTCAAGATTGAGGAATAAACTCGGGTTTTTGGCTACTGACAGCAGAAGCTTAGGACGTCTCTGAAAAATGCAGGTGGCTTTCCTATTGGCACCCATTAGGTAAACTGATGCTTTCAGATCAGTCTATATTCTTTACTAAAACTGTTCAGCTTTGGTCTCATGATCATCTACTGGGTGTATACTATCTGTGAGGAAACGTCCTAGGTACTAAAGATATAAAAATAATTAAAACAAGATCCCTGCCTTTAAAGAAAATGACCTAATTGGAATGGTCCTCGTCAAAAATACCAATTAACAGGCATTTTGAGAATTGGTTCAAGCTGTTTTCTTCTTACCTGGGTCAGAAAAAGGCTTGTTTTTTTGTTTGTTTGTTTGTTAAGATTTTATTTATTTATTTGACAGAGAGAGAGACAGCAAGAGCAGGAACACAAGCAGGGGGAGTGGGAGAGGGAGAAGCAGGCTTCCCGCTGAGCAGGGAGCCCGATGTGGGACTCGATCCCAGGACCCTGGGATCATGACCTGAGCTGAAGGCAGACGCTTAACAACTGAGCCACCCAGGCGCCCGAAAAAGGCTTGTTTTGACTCTGAGGGTAGTTTTCTCAATAAGTTTCCCAATTGGTTGCCAAGGAATACCCACCAAATGAGCAAGGGGGGAATACTACAGGAGGTCAAAATTTGAAAGTAGTTTAGAAATTCACACCTCGACATGGACCCAACCTATCACAATTTATCACTAAAGTTTCAAGAAAATTTTGTTTTACTTCCCCAAAAATCTAATTTATTTGTTATTCACTGACACTGGACTCCCTAATAAAAAAGAGCAGTAATAGAGTGTTTTGTAGAAAAGTTTGCTAAAGAGAGAAAGAGATTAACAGCAGTTAATTCACCTTGATATTACTCTAGATTAAATTATACATCCTTACTAAAATAGATGTTAGATGATATGTGGTTACAATACTGAAGTATTTCTATTAAATGAAAAATAGTTTTTTGCTCTAAGCCATTTGAGAAAATATTATAGATTTGAAAACTAAAGGATGTGGGAGATGCCACTGTGGAATTTGGAAACGCTTTAAGGCTATCCAATTATATCCTTATAGATACACTGAAAGGTATGTTTTTCAAAGCTAGAATTTACAGTAAACCACTTATATCAACACTGTGTTTGACCTGAACCACTTTAATAATACCATACTAACTTATAAAAATACAAATGTTAAAAAATCTCTGCTCTAATGTATTTTGCCATATCTTATAACTCTGCACATCTCATAAAATATTAGAGAAAAGATTAGATTCTACCCCCATATACTCAATCCTGATCAGGATGAACATAAATACTGCCTGACAGATGTCTTTTGACTACATATATATTACAAATGTGTATGTTTTTTCTTTCCGTAAGTATCTACTCAAATGTACATAGACAAACATGTATCTGTGTATATGTACAGACATGTTCTCATGCACTTTATTCGATATTTATATATTTATATGGAGAAAAAGCAAGAGTCACTAATGAAAACACTCAGTATATACACATGTTTGCATGTTTGTATCCTGTCAATTAAAATGTGAATTCATGTTCTAAAGTTTCTAAGACCTTCCATTGCTGTCAAAGCAGATTAAAATGTAACAGAAGTATCAGCTCTTTAAATAAACTGGAAGTTCGCCTAATTTTGTGGGAAGACTAACACAATTCTACGAGGGTGGTGAAAACAATGGTCCTTTATATAGCTGAGTGATCTTAAATAAAATGGTACCTTTGGACCCTTTTTCAGTCTGGGGAGTTTCTGACTACTAAGGCTTTTAAAACATCCCCACCCCGCCCCAGTGAGACACAGTGCTTGAATGATTTATCGATCTGTGATTAAAAGACTCACTTCTAATCAATATTTTAAGTTGAACAGTAGATTCTTCTATATTTAAAGAAAGGAATTAAATGCCATATAGTTAGGGGAAACACTCAGTTTAGACATATTTAATCTACTTGGCCACAGCGCCATCTCATGGTCATTTTTTAAAGTGCTACCGTAGCCAAATTGAACTAAGTTACTGTAGTGCTTTTGGCAAAGGGTGCTTCTCCCATTTGTGCATCAACGAAACATATTTATAAAGTGTTAAATCATTCTGTGCAATATATAATAAATACAGTGAAGGTTATTTTGTGTAGTGATTTTAATCAAGGTGATTCTAAAAGATTTCAAGAAAGAATGAATAATTATAAATAAAGTATACTCAAAAATCAATGTAATTTTGTGAGTCCATAGTTTTGTCTACTAAAGGGAATTACCCAAACCTTCCAGTCATCAAACTAGGAACTCTATGGATCATCCAGATATTTTGAGAGCACAAAGTCTGTGCTTCTGAGGTCCAGTGACTGAACCAGGATCTACGTGGTAGAGTTAGATTTATGATTGGGATCCAGGTTGCAGTTATCTGCAGCAGACAGATGCTCCACGTTCAGTCACTGTATCTGGTTCGGCACAGCCTAGAAACATAGAGAACCACTGCTGTAGCCCCAGGGCATGCTGGGTACTGATGGGTATGTGTATACAGGTGTACCCCCAAGACATGCACAGGAGCTCATTTCAGGAATTGAAGTAAACCCAGAAAACATGGTATCATTGAATAAACTGGAAAGTTGCCCTGGCTCTTCTTTTTTTTTTTTTTTTTTTAAGATTTTTTTTTTTTTTTTGAAATGGGGGGGGGGGGGGGGGGGAGAGAGAGAGAGCACAAGCAGGGGGAGTGGCAGCCGGAGGGAGAGGGAGAAGCAGGCTTCCTGCTGAGCAAGGAGCCCCATGCGGGACTTGATCCCAGGACTCTGGGATCGTGACCTGAGCTGAAGGCAGATGTTTAACCGACTGAGCCACCCAGGCTCCCTGCCCTGGCTCTTCATTTCACCTCTAAATGTAGGAAAAGTTTATGAAATAGGGACAGTAGGTATCTTTTCCAGGCGTTTATAGCTCCGTGTATTGAGTACCTACCATGTGCCAGGAATTAAGCTGGCTGCTTTGCTTGCTTTACCTAATGGAATCTTCACAACAATCCTATAAGGTAGGTATTGCTATGTCTTATTTTTCATACATAAAGAAACTGAGATTCAGAACAGTTAGTAATATGTCCAAGGTCACACAGCTGAAAAAAAAAAAAGTGGCAAGTTCAAGGCTGGGTCATCTGACTCTGAAGCATAAATTCTTGTCCCTGCCCAATGTGGCATGGGGAAAAAAAACACAGAATTCAGAACCAAAAGATGCAAGTTCCCATCTCAGCTTCCCTACACCCTGGTTATATAACCTTGAACAAATCACTTAATAACCCCGGGCCTCAATTTCACTGTCTCTAAAAATGGTACCACTAGTACCTGTCCTGGCTAACTGACAGCGTCACCTAAATGAGGTCATGGGCATTAGGAGGACACATGCTATGATGAGCACTGGGTGTTATACGTAACTAATGAATCACTGACCACTACATCAAAAACTAATGATGTACTATACAGTGGCTAACTGAACATAATAAAAAAATAAATTTAAAAAGGTGAAAAAAAATGGGGTCATGACTATGGCTGTGCTTGATAACCTGTAAAGCACTATGTAAATGTAATAACTGTGTTGTTGTTGAAAGAAAAAACCCAGAGCCAGTATACATTATTAGCCATCAGAGCAAATTCCAGACAAAATTGTGGGACAGTCAATATTATTATTCAACAGTTTCTACTATCCTTTCTGTGAACATTCTCATTTTTAAAGACATTTTACTTCAGCTTTGTCCACACCATGATGCAGAGTTCCCTTCGCTGGTATTTTTTCCTGCTTACATCAAAACTTACCCATTCTGTGACCTATCCTGTCAGGTTTCTCCTCTCTGCTAGAGCACTAATAATTCCAAGTTGACAAACTACTGTCTATCACTGAGGTCCCTTTAGCTGTCCACCATGATCATAATCCAAAAGTTAAAAACTTTAATGCCAGGAAGACCAGTGAGAAAGAAATTTAGGGACAAGAAATATAATATTAGTAGGCTTATCTCAAGTTTTATACTCAATGGACATCTGCCCCAGTAAATATGCAATACGACAAAACTTTGTTAATTTTTATTATTTTTGCAGGTGGTTTGCAAAAAAAAAAATGGTTTCCTTATTTTCCCTTAATGCTATACACCCCAGTCTTCTTCCTGTTTGATATTTAACGACAGTATGTCCACCTGAGTCAACACATTATGGCAAGTTTTCTCACCCAACTGGAGCCTCGGATTTGGTGTGACCTCACTACCACAGAAGACTGAGGCAGGACACCTAGGTCCAGTCTGCTACTACCGTCTGACCCTGGACAAGTCAAAGCCTTTTTTCTTCAAAATGTCTCTTCTGGGTCTATGCTTATCTCGATGCTAGGGAGTCCAGTCAAGTGTCTGATGAACCAAGACACGGCTTCATGAACAAAGAATATTTTGGAACAATTCTCACATTTTCTTAAACTCTTCAGATGCATTGCAAATAAATGACAGCTATAATTTTTATATGGAAATCTTAGAAGAAAAATCAAATTGTTATGGATCCAAGGAGTTTCTAATATAGGAGACCAAGCATCAGATATCAACACAAATGATTCCTACTTTTGCATTTTTCTCGCCATCAGCCTCATTTTTGCACATTTTCTAGCTGGTACAAGATATCAGGTTGTTCTTTTTAACAGCCCCAGGTTCCCTAAAGAACAAGTGCTCTCACTATTCAAGTTCAATTTCCTTGAAGGGTTAAAATTTAAAAGCTCAAAAAGATTGAGATATCATGGTACAGCAAGGATCTCCTTTATTTAAAGCTAGATTTTTGTTGAAGTGAGCAAAGGTCATTTAAGTTTTTATTTATAGTTAAGATTACAACATCTTTAAAGGTGTTTATTCTGGCTTCTAGAGAACAGCACAAAATGTACATCCTACATTTATTTCAGATATTGAAAGGTAGTAATATGCCATTATTCAGATGATCTTGTCTTAGTTGGGGTGACCCCAAGTACAGAGCCAAGACAAGAACTTGAGTGCAGATCATTTATGTGGTGCATGATCCCAAGAAGCAGACAGAATTAGGGAAGAGGTAAAGTCTATTTAAGGGTATGGTATCAAGGATACCACAGACAGTTAGGAGTCAATTCCATTAGCAGCAGCAACAGATGACTTGGAACTCTTCATTACAGCTGGAACTCAAATCAAAAGCAGGCCAAAAGCCCCTGGTTGAGAGCTTGCATGAATGTTTTACCCAGTCAGTGATTAACCATGGTCTCAAAAATCAATATGCGGGGCGCCTGGGTGGCTCAGTCGGTTAAGCGTCTGCCTTCGGCTCAGGTCATGATCCCAGGGTCCTGGGATCGAGCCCCACTTCGGGCTCCCTGTTCGGCTGGGAGTCTGCTTCTCCCTCTCCCTCTGCAGCTCCCCCTGCCTGTGCTCTCTCTCTCTCTCACTCCCTCTCTCTCTCTAATAAATAAATAAAATCTTTAAAAAAGTCAATATGCATCCTCAACAGAAAGTGGTGTTATTATGGTGAGTAACAATATTTAAATGAACATACATTCATATTGTACAATCACGTCTAAACTGATTACTAAAGCCCTAGGATCAGCAAACACATTTCCTGGAGAATGAAAGCTGATAATTCCTTCCAGCTTTGCTAAGAAGGTTCTGGTTAGCCATTATCGTTCCCACACGAGCTGCAGAAGACCTAGAAAAGCTCTCTAACGTCCTAATATGTAAATGACAAATTCTCTGTATGAGTTCTACCTATTTAGCCTAAGTAATAGTTCTAGACTACTGAAATATAAGGAACAAAAAGAAACACATTCAATAAATTTAAGAGCATGCAAGTACCATGTTATTCAATTTATTCAACATCATCTGATCCAAGCTTCTCATTTAGCAGAAATGGTGAAAAAGAACCAGGGAGATCAGAGAAATTATGCAAGGTCACCTGGCCAAGCAGCATCAAAGCCAGCAACAGGATCCAAGCCTCACATCTTCCAAACTCTACTTTTCTCCTTTTATATGATCTAAAAAGGGCCCATCGGTCTATTGTTTGTATGGCTTATTTATTCATATAACCAAAAATATATTTAAATCAGGTTGAGAGACCAGTGCTGCAAACTTTTATTCTCTCCTTATGTTTGTCAGTGAGGGTCTACTACATGTATCTTATACCTCAGACATCGTTGAAGTGTGAGAAATCTCAAGAGGAAATTACTCCTTAAAAAATAATAAAAATAGGGCGCCTGGGTGCTCAGTTGCTTAAGCAACTGCCTTCGGCTCAGGTCATGATCCTGGAGTCCCGGGATCGAGTCCCACATCAGGCTCCCTGCTTGGCAGGGAGTCTGCTTCTCCCTCTGACCCTCCCCCCTCTCATGTTCTCTGTCTCTCATTCTCTCTCTCTCAAATAAATAAATAAAATCTTAAAAAAAAAAAAAAGGTAATCTACATTTGGGTGCCTGGGTGGCTCAGTTGGTTAAGCGACTGCCTTCTGCTCAGGTCATGATCCTGGAGTCCCGGGATCGAGTCCCGCATCGGGCTCCCTGCTCAGCGGGGAGTCTGCTTCTCCCTCTGACCCTCCTCCGTCTCATGCTCTCTGTCTCTCATTCTCTCTCTCTCTCAAATAAATAAATAAAATCTTTAAAAAATAAAAAATAATAATAATAAAAATAACATGCTTGGTGGGAAATTATCCTGTCCTCTTTACAAAATTCATGTTTACTTTGCTGAAGCCACTGGCTTTGTCGCAAATTGACCTAATTAATATGTGGATAACTTAACACACTTACTCAGTGATGATTCTTAGGAAACTGCATCCGAAAGAAGCCCCCGAGGCAATGCCTGCTGATATTTCCACGGCTGTAGACCCTAGTGAAAAGCAGATTCATGTGGGTCACTGGCAAAAGTGTTAAGAATATAGAATTTGGAAGTTAGTTTTAAAGGAGGAAAAATTAAAATTAGATATAATGTTCAATATCACTATCTCTAGGGTCTACTATCAATATTCTGCATTCTACAACACAGGTTCACATGGGGTATATAAAGAATATCCAAAAGATGGGAATTGAGTCAACAGAGATAAGCAAGCTAAGAAGAATTTTTTTTTAAGAGGAAAAAAAATTAAAAAGAAATAAATTCAAAACTAATTTGCTCAGCATGTACACATTTAATAACTTGTCTCTCTGATCCACTGAAAATGAGAAATATCTATAAGTATTTAATTTCTAAAAATGAGATGGTGGGTCTTTTTCTGAATTAGCAGGAAATAGGAAATGTTAGTTATTCATGAATGATTATGAGTTTGACAAATTTAATTAAACTAAACATATTCAAGACTGAAGAGCAAGAAGAGTGATTTGCATGAAAATGTCATGCTATTCTGAGCCTTTAGTTCACCAGAGAATTTGTCTTTGATAAATTCATCCCTATACTTGTCTACAGTAGAATGTGGAAGCTCTGACTCACATTTGGTCCTCCATCTGTCCACCAGATAGACCTGACCAACAAGCACCACTCAAAAAGAATAAATCTTGTCAACCTTAGAATTATGATAATCATGATGCAAGTACCATGTTATTCAATTTATGTTAAGCACAATAAATAAAACATTGAAACCAGAGGTGCATTTAGGTAATATTCTACTTTAAGAAATTTGCTTAATGAATTTGAATTTGAAATACAAATTTGAGGGGCACCTGGGTCAGTCGGGTAAGCATCCAACACTTGGTTTCAGCTCAGGTCATGATCTCAGGGTCATGAGACGGAACCCTGCATCAGGCTCTGCAGGGAGTCTGCTGGAGGTTCTCTCCTTTTCTCTTCTCTCCTTTTCCCTCTACTCCTCCCCCTGCTTGTGCTCTCTCTTCTCTCTAAAAATAAACAAATAAATCTTTAAAAAAAGAAATACAAATTTGAATTTGCCAACGAATTTGAAAGACAAATTATTTCCCCCTTGGAGAAGAATATTTTTTATTTGAATTCAGTAATAACTTGTGTTGCTACTTGTTCTACTTGCTTCTAAGAATTCAAGTAAAGTACAGCTAGCTACTAGTAGGTAGATGATAATGTGCATATAAACATAAATTACAATGTCTTGATATATTTTTGAAATAGTGAAATTAAACCCAGAATCATCCAAACTACCTTCCTTTCAGTAGGAAGGAAAGCAGAAGGAGGAATGCAAAAGGAAGACACTGATGTTACTACTTATTGAGCAACTTTTTTGTACCAAGGGCTTTCACATATGTAAGCACAGTAATATGCCTATCTGTATCTCATTGTAACCGGTGAGGAACCTGTGTCTCAAAGGGAAGTTTGCCCAATTTGCCTAAACTAAGGAATAGAACCAGAATTCAAGTTCAGATCTGTATGACTGTTAAGTTTTTACAATTTCCTATTTCCACTATAACAAAGATCAGAAAACATTGTCTAGGAAGGGTCAAATAGTATATACTTTAGGTTTTGTGGACCATATGATCTGTCACAACCATTCAGCTCTGCTGCTGTAGTATGAAAGCAGACATAGACAATAAGCAAATGAGAAGACATGGCTGCCTCCCGTTAAAACTGTATTTACACAAACAGGGGGCAGCCAGATTTGGCCCTTGGGCAATAGCTAGCCATTTCTGGTCTACACTGTCCAGCATCAGTAATAATTACAACAAACACAACAACTAATAACATATTCTACCATCACAACTATTCATTTGAACCCTTACTGAATGCTAAGTATTGTGTTCCGTCCTTAATATATCATTTCATTTAATTTTTACAGTATCAACACTACGTCCTGTATATAAGAAAACTAAGGATTAAGGGACTTGCCCAAGCTCACACATAGTAAATGGTGGAGCTAGATTTTGAATCAACAACCATTCTCAGCCACTTGCTCTGTTTCTTCCCTACCCCAGATATGTAAGAGCACATTTCCATTATGCCTGCATTATGTCCAAGACTGCCCAGCCTAAGTTAAATCAAAGAAAGAAGCTCAACAGAACTTTAACCTTGTTTAAGGGACAGTTCCTCCTAAATTCCCTAACCTACAGTGCAGAGTAGGTTAGATGTTGCTGAATAAACATAATTTTAACCTGTAAGTATAGTTCATCATCAATATGATTAATTCTTACATAAAGGATCTTTCCTGATCTTAAAAGATACAGTCACCATATATTCATTGCTGTGCTCACCTTCATGCCCAGAAAAATGTATCTAACATTAATTTCCTCCTAATGAAGGCTAAAATGAATAAACCCTACATCCTTCATATCAGTCGAATGATGCTCAAAAATAAATTTCTGATACTTCCTTTCTACTTCTTGCACTAATGAATTAAAGAATGAATTTGAACTGAGAAAAAAATACTATTTAAATTGAGTGTTAGACATACTGGTTTGTTGAAAAACCTCCTCAAGGTCCTTCAGAGAACATGGAGTTTATTGTCAGGAGACACATAGGAATGAGTAAGCAGTAATCACAAATGTCAAAGAGACCTCGCAGAAGCCCAGAAAGACAAGCCCAGTTTCATACCAATTCTAGGGCCTGAGGTTACACAGGTACTATTAGATCTTCTACTTGATCATCCATGGGACCCGACTACTCCCTCTCACCTGTTCCTCTCCATGCCTCTTTCACTCTTCCTGTGCCTCCCATTTGGCTTCCATCTAGCTTCTCTTTACTTGTAACACCCTCACTCATGGTCCGCCATGATCTCTCTCTACTTCATGGGTTTCCATCTTCTACACCTGCCACTACTTATTGGATCTTTGCTATACTCTTCTGTTCAGATTCCTAAGAGATGGTGATCAAGTTGGTCCAGACTCTCCGTATTTAGGCAGAGATTTTGTTCTGAGCCCCTCTTATAGTCCACTACCACAGTATGGCCAGATATCATTCCCGACCCAATTAGCTGTGTGGTCTGTGTGGAATGCACACTCCAACTCCCCCTGGATCCCTGGACAGAAGAAGAATTCTCACACAAGGGTTTAAGAAATGTCCAGCGCTGTGTCAAATCAGCACCTTATAGGAGAAGGTAAAGAATCTATGGACTTACTACTCTGGTAAGGAAAGCCTTCTCTTTCAAATAGCACTCCAAGTTCTCACCTTACATTTTTTCCCTTGTAATACAACTATTTCCAATTTCCTATCTGTTACCTCGTCTATAAAACAGAATAGTCACATTTTAAAGAATGTTACCAAAAAGCGAGCCAGCCTATTTTCTTTTATGGGGCAATCTGCAAAACAGTCATTGTTAAATAATACAGAAGCTTAAATACAAAATCCAGGAAATACAATGGACAGAAGATGAGCCAAACTCAATGATGCTTTTCCAATACTTGCCCTGGGAACTGTGGTGTGATGACCTCTACAAGCAACACAGTGTCCTGTGATTAGAATAGCCATGCTACAATCTAAAGAAAATTAGACAATTCGAAGGAAAAACCTGCCAAGCCTCAATAGAGGAGAAAATCATTTAGTAGCTGAGTCGGAAACATTTAGGTAATATTGGGCTAACAAAGTCCTCCAACTATCTGACCCCCGATGTTATGAAGACATACCTAGGAGAAGAAAGGCACAGAACAACGCAAGTAGCCTGCAGCCCTCAGTAGGATGCCCAGTTTATACCCGTGATCAAAGAGCATGGATTCAATTATCTGTAAACCAGAACTCTGAGAAGAAATGAGGGAATTAACTATAGGATGTTAATAAAAATAAGTTGATAAAATATCTTCCCCTGCAATGCAGCAAGAATTATTTGAGTTATTCCATATTCCTTAGATCCACAATAACAAGAAGTTACATCAGAGAGCTTGGAGGCTTTATTTTAGTGAATATTGTACCGATTCACAGTTCCTGGTTAGGCCATTACGGGAGGTTGTATTTTAAATATAATGGTAAAAGATTTAGGAAAATGTTAGGAAGGACATGAACTTAGGAGTTACATAGACAGATTCTGCCTCTACTATTCACTGGCTGTATGAGAAAATACTGAACCTTTGTGAGCCTCATCTGTTAAATGGGGGTGATAATACCTTGTGGAGTTATAATAATTAGAGACAGATCGTTGAACAGCATTGGACCTATTCTAGATGATGACTATTAACATTACTACCTAGAGAGCAAAGATGCAACTCTACTTGTTAGGAGGACCCACCTGACTGTCTCCCGCACAAAGGAGAACAAAAATGAAAGCAAAGGGACCTCTAGAGCTAACAAGTCACAGGCAGAAATTACACATGAGATCTGGCAAGGCATCTCAACCTAATCTATCCCCAACTGGTTTTCACTTGGTGTTTATATAATAAGGTGAGTTGTCAAGGAAAAAAGCAATCAACTATTGTTTGGGGCTCTCTTACCAGTAGGGATTTAAAAAGAGTCATCTCCTTTCCCTACCTCCATCTGTCTCTAAAGGTCTGAAGGTTCCCTCCCATGAGGGGGCCGGTGAATAGGCCTGTTTCAGACCCACCAAGGTCATGCCTACCAGAAGCACAGAAGACAGAACTAATGCTTTAAACTGCAGGTGGGAATGATGGCCTGCACCACAGTTTCCCTGAGATTTGGAAAAGTACAGGTTGAACATTTCTACAAGTGAGAAAGGGCTGACCTCTACCCCATCCAGGACCCTGGGACTTGGTAAGGCTTCTGTGGGGCTGCCAGTGAATGGCAGAGAACCGAAAAGCAGATGCTCTGGCAAAGAACTCCAGGCCTGATGCAGGCATGGAGGGCATAATCTTCCCCACCCTCCCTCCTCAGCACAGCTGTAGCCACGAGCATCTCCAAGTTTCTGGACTATGACCTTTGGATTCTTACAAAGTAAAGAATGGACTCTCTGGCAACAGTGACCAAAATGGACTTTTCTCCAACCTTGGGGGGCTGGGGGGAATATGGCACAGGGAGAGGAACTCAGGCCCAAATTTATTTTTATTTAGAAAAATAAGGAATTTGGGTTTGGTTTTTTTTTGTTTTTTTTTTTTGCTCTTGAGGCTCATTATATAAAGTAGCAATAAGAAGGAAAAGTGAAGGAAAGTTCCATTTCCTTTTTCAAGTCTGCCCTTTGATGATATAATAGACTATTAGTCTTGCCTGCCTGTGCAGAAAAAGGACTCATTCCATTCTCGTGAAGCCATCCCTGGGCAGAACAATCCTGTTCTAAGAGAAGAATTCTTGTACCACTGGCTGACATTTTCTTGGCACTAGCTATCCGGCAACCTCAGCTCTCCAGAATAGAGTTAGGAAGAGAAATGAGTGAAAAAGGCTTCTGAGTAGCCAAAGTAAACTTCATCAAGGCCATCAACACAAGTCTGTTCTTTATTCCATAGAAAATGTCCTCAAACCCCAAAGCAGAGCCAGTCCATGTAAAAAGCAACATTATGTCCTCCATAGCTTCATGAACATCAGGATTGCTGTGAGGATCAGAAGATGAGGTGCTCTTGATTGCTATTGTCTGGTTTCTTGTCACAAAACTGATTCGGAACTGAAGAGGGAAATAGGGAGGAAATAGGATCTAAAGAACGGCTCATGTATGTGGCCCCATGGCCAAGGGGTAGGCAGTGAAACTGTAAAGTGGGTATAGAAGAAAATCACCTTAGGTCTAACAGTTTCTTTCTGCTACAAACCCTACGTGCTTCAAAGGACCCAAACAACAGTTTCCAGCTTCTAAAATACCTGGCAAGTGGGTTTTAAGTGCAGATTTCACTTATGAGTACTCCTTCTGGAATTCTCCTCGGAGCCATCTAGGGCTGCAGGAACCTGAAGTTTTTTGAGACCTTGGGTATTTCTGTAACAGTAAGTCCTTGGACCACTTTTCAGAAACACTGAATGAAAGCTATGACTGCACCCCTCGTTATTCATTCCTTTAAATAAGGTTTATTAAAAATGTACCGGGTCCTGAGCTGGATGCCAGGAATACAGAGATGATGGAGTCACGGTCTCTGCCCTCAGGATGCCCACAGCCTAGGTGGAGATACAGACAGGGAGAAAAAGTCTGCAACAATGCCATCAACACCATGCTGGCACATATTTATACATACATCAGCCACACCGGCAACGCACAGAGAACAAGAAATTCTACCTTGGCGGAGCTGAGAAGCTTTCACTGGTGAGGAGATGTTTGAACTGCATCATGAACAAGTATGAATTCAACAAGCTGACCTGAGGAAAAGGCATTTAAATCACAGATGAGCTCAGGAGTTGGAAAAGCGAGGACATTCAGTGAACTGGAAGTCTGACCTTGAGAGTGAAGGAGGGAGAGAAGAACAGCAGATGAGGTAGAACTGGACAGGTAGGGGCCAGATCAAAGAGAACCTTGAACTGCAAACTTCTCATGTGAGGAATCTCTCCTGTGGGCAGAGGGGAGCCACTGACAGAATCAGTAAAAAAAATAACGTAATCAGATTTGTACCTTTGACCTTTCGGGCGCCGGTAGGGAGCTCACTATTGAAGGTGGAGGCATTACAGGTGAAGGTGCTGACGGTTTGAACTGTATAAACCTGAGCCTTATCTAAAGCAATTAAGTAGCAAGGGTGGAGAAGCCCAAAATTTGAAATGCACTAATATAAAGAATAAATTAGAGGGGCCTGGGTGGCTCAGTTGGTTAAGCGTCTGCCTTCGGCTCAGGTCATGATCCCAGCGTCCTGGGATCGAGTCCCGCATCGGGCTCCCTGCTCCTTGGGAGCCTGCTTCTCCCTCTGCCTCTCTCTCTCTCTCTCTCTGTCTCTCATGAATATATAAATAAAATCTTTAAAAAAAAAAAAAAGAATAAATTAGAGATGGGAGGACTATAACATCAAGCCTGCCAGGAACTATTACGCACCACACACAATCTTTAACTGTAAGCCCCAAATCCTTTATCCTCAATTCCAAAGCCAAAAAGCTCTAAAAACTAAAAAATAATTCTTAATAACTGATGTGGCAGCAAAACCTGACCTGACCTAGAGTCATTTATGACAAAACCTGCCCTGACCTGATATGAGACTATGCATAATTTTTAGTTATTCCACTTAGTATGACTATTTGTAGGTTTGCCACAGAAATATTAAAGGATATGATTCTGGGGAGCTGTTCTAGCTGCTGCTGGTGATGTTATAGAATATGTGGTTCAGGGTCCAGATTTCCATTTTAAAATCAGAACCATCTGAATTCATGAACACATTTGGCCCCAAAAGTTTGGGGCAAAGGGTTGTGGTCCTATGAAACCAGAGCCAAAAGCCTGTCCTGGGGGCGCCTGGGTGGCTCAGTCAGTTAAGCGTCTGCCTTCAGCTCAGGTCATGATCCCAGGGTCCTGGGATCAAGCCCTGCATCAGGCTCCTTGCTCTGCTTCTCCCCTTCCCTCTGCCTGCTGCTCTCCCTGTTTGTGTTCTCTCTCTCTCTCTGTGTCAAATAAATGAATGAATAAATAAGCAAGCGAGCCTGTCCTGACCTAAATCAGTCACAGCATCAGAGAGAAAAAGAAAGCAACAACACTTGGACATGAATGTGATGGAGAGAAAGAAATCCCATCTCTGGCTTGGGTCTAGGACAATAAAGACTATCACCATCCAGAATGAAGAAGAAGGAATCAAAGGATTAAGGAACACTTTATAGGAGTTCAGGAATCTTCCAATTCAAATTACTCATTTTCTAAAAGGTTGTTTAATGGGTACATTACAAATATCTGAACATCCATGTGTCTGGAGTATCTCAACCCCCTTCAAACCTAGATTAATGAAATCTAAATGGTAATTCCTTACATTGCTGTGTGCTTTAGAACTTACAGAGCACTACCCTATAACTATGGCACTTAGCCATCTGAACAAGCCCAAGGCATTTCTGTGTGCATGTACTCAGAGACTTAGCTAAACTTTAATCTCAAAAAGAAAAGCGGTCAGTTTATTTTTGCCTATGTAATGTTTCAAGACATATACTCAGTATCAGAAAGGACTCTGGGGCGTCTGGGTGGTTCAGTTGGTTAAGTGACTGCCTTCGGCTCAGGTCATGATCCTGGAGTCCCGGGATCGAGTCCCGCATCGGGCTCCCTGCTCGGCGGGGAGTCTGCTTCTCCCTCTGACCCTCCTCCCTCTCATGCTCTCTGTCTCTCATTCTCTCTTTCTCAAATAAATAAATAAAATCTTTAAAAAAAAAAGAAAGGACTCTGGTATAGGGAAAGGTCTGATAATGTGGGAGAAAGGAATCTACAGAGCCACATGAAGTCTAATTAGTGTACTTCCATATCAGTGTGGAAAATGTTCAGATCTATACTGAATCCATCAAATAGTACAGCATTATAGGACTGCTGTAGGAGAAAAAGAAAGCAATCTATACCTGTCTCCACTCAAGCATTCTATCACTATTCACTTTCAATCAGCAAATTTTTCTCCCTTCCAAAAAAAAAAGTACCATGATCTATAATTGTACATCTATTAACCTCAATTGTATTTATATCTCAATCTCCTGAGTCAATAACAAATTTAATTGTTCATTCTTGATTGCGTTTTTCTTTATAATCCTATATTTACCCAATGGTTCCATGGCACTTTGCAGTGTCCTTGTCAACTGTAGATGCTAAATATTTGTCTCAATTAACCTACATGTCTGATAAAGCTCATGTTAAGACTACATACACATTGCCCAAATGAAGGGAAATGTGTCCATGACAAAAGTTATCGGTAACTTTTTTTAATGTTATGCAAGTAACATAAGAACTATATTGTTGTTGTAAAAGATTCAAATACACGGCAGCACAGAGCAAAATGGGAAGGTTCCTTTAGGCTCTCCTACTTCATGCCACTGACAATAGTCTGATGTAAGTCATTCATTCTCCGCACTCTCTCCTATGCTCCAAGAGTAGTTCAAAGGAGAATTCAATTGTTTTGCCTTTTAGGTTCTCGTTCTCTCTCTCTCTCTCCCTCCTTCCCTCTCTCTGTCTCTCTCTCTCTCTCTCTCTCAGTATATTTAATATCTTCTCCATCAGGAAACTGTGTTGGCTCAGTCTTCAAAATATATCCATCACCCCACACTGTTACTCAGAAAGTTCTAAACAATCTTATCTCTCTGAGCTCATCTTCCATAACTCTCCTGGCTCTGCAGAGCCACACTGGCTTACCAGCTATCCTCAAATGTGTCAGATCTGGGGCCACTTAGGGTCTCCGGAATGAACACAATTCCACCAGTACCTTAATTTTAGCCCTGGAGCCTCATAGTAGATGCCTGACCTCCAGAAAGGAGAAGGTAATAAATTTGTGTTGTTTAAGCCACTAAATGTGTGAAAATTCGTTACATAAGTAATAGGAAACTAATACATAATCTGCCTTTCTTTTATAATAGCCCCAGGCAAGCACCCTTTCTAGACACAAGTGGTAAAAGTACTTCCAACTCTGAAATTTTACTAACCTTCCAGTGAATGTGTGGATCGCTTGCTTATTTACTTATTTTCTTATGTATTTGTTTATGCTGGTATAATATATAGCAACTGGTAACATAGCCTACTTAGTAGACATAATGCATAGAAAAACAGACATTCAAATAGACAAAGAGCAGAGATCTAAAACAAATTTTTTTTATTGATCCAAAAGTTACTGAAGGTCTCCCATGTGCCAGACACCATAACCACGGCAGATACTGAGTCCCTGAGAGTACAAAGGACACTAATTCATTCAATGACTGAATTCATGATGTGGTTATTGATCACCTATCAGCCATCTAACAGTTATTGGCCGATCATCTACTACTCAGTACTATACTAGATGCTAAGTAACACAAAGAAGTATCAGGATTCATGACGTATGTACGACCAGACTAATAGACCAGAACTGACAAGTGAACAATGTCAGGCCCTATGGTTTTCATTAAATCATAAGGATAGCAGGAGATCCATGTATATGGACCAGAGTGAGGACTGCATTCAGCAGGACCTAAAAGGAGGACTGGCAAGATCAGGATGAGTGAAAAGGGGATACGAGGGCATCTTAGGCAGGAGAAACAGCAGGAGCAAAAGCGTGAAAGAGAAAATGAGCATAGCAGAAGTGAGGGAGAGTGAGGAAATGAGTTTGGTTACAGCACAGGGTTTGATAGGGAGCAGTGGAAATAAAGCTGGACAGGTATGGCACAACTTTTTAATTCTGAGCTTTAAAAACCAGGCAGAGGCCTTTGGACTCAGTGTAATAAAAGTAGGGAGCTATGGCATATATTTTCCCATATTACTTGGAAATCTTTCAAACATCAAAAACAATTGAAAGAATTGTACATAAACATCTTATATGCATCATCTGGGTTCCACAATTCACCTGTTGATATGTGTGCTTTATTCTTATCTAAGCATCCCTGTATCTACATATTAACCCATCTCGAGTTTTAGGACTTTTTAAAATTGTGGTATATTTTTAATTCTTATTCTTCCAGATGAAACTTGCTTGCATCATTTGCCAAGTTCCACAAGAATACCTTTGGAATTTTGAGGAATGTTACACAAAATTTGTCAATTTGGAAGGAATTTACATTTTTTAATTGTCTGTTTCCCTTCTCAGGAAAATAGTCTCAGTAATGTTTTGTATTTTGTATTTTCTCCTTGCATAGGTTTCACAAATTTATGATCAAGCTTATTCTTAGGTACTTTAACAACAATGTGAATATCTTTTCCCCCCATTTCATGTTTCTACTGGTGGCCCAGATCTTTTCTTTCAAGGTCATGCTTAGCCATTCTTTGCTCATCTTGTGTGTTCCTCGTATCTGAGACCCCACTGTAACCTGGGTTCACGGTGCCAGAAGCAAGGTTGAGATGGGGGAGGGTAGTCTATACATACAAACTAGCAGTCTTCTCAACAATTCATTTAAAAAATAATCATAAGATAAGGGGCGCCTGGGTGGCTCAGTTGGTTAAGCGACTGCCTTCTGCTCAGGTCATGATCCTGGAGTCCCGGGATCGAGTCCCGCATCGGGCTCCCTGCTCAGCAGGGGGTCTGCTTCTCCCTCTGACCCTCCTCCCTCTCATGCTCTCTGTCTCTCATTCTCTCTCTCTCAAATAAATAAATAAAATCTTTTAAAAAAAAATAATAATCATAAGATAAGACTTGCTTCTCAGTACTTATACACTCTTTTGCTAACCTAACATTTGGGAGAACAATTTATTCAAAAAACATGTAAGAGTTCAGGGAACAAAAGACCTAGCAATTGATTAAAAAAGGAAATCTACATCCTACTTCAATAGTTGGTAGCATTCATTTCCTGAACAGATACTCTTCGGAGAGAATAAAATGCCAGGGTACAGAAGTTAGTTATTTTAAATCAAAGATAAAATGTGGTGGGTGTGATAAAGTGAAAAGCAAGGGAAAGCTGTGTGGCACATACTTTCAGCAGCACAAGGCCATCCTCCCCTGGACTCACAGCCTTTGATTCAACTATGAATGAGCAGAATTTTTAAATAAATGATGGATTTATTTTACAGCTAGCAAGAACATAAATATTTTCATTTTGCTTTGAAATTAATTTTATAATTAATAGATCCAAATGTTTCCAAAAAATCAAACCAAAATAATTAGGAATCTCACGGCTTCCTGTTTCCTCATATCTAGCCCCAACGATTTATTTATAGATAGCACACTTTATTAGATTTGTGTATCTTCCCAGTATTTCTGTACACAAATACAAATACCTATTTATATTTTTCGACTTTTATATATAAATGGTGGCATACTGCACGTATTGATCTACACCTTGCTTTTTCCTTGAACTAGAGATCATGCCATATTTATACACAAAAAACTTCCTCACTCTCCTGTAAGGTCTCTTAGAATTTCATTTTGTGATGTGCCACAGTTCACTTAACGAGCTTTTTACTGATGCAGACTCGGGTTGCTTTCCTTGCTTTACTATTAAAAACAATGCTGCAAGGAATAGCTTGGGATGTATAATATTTCATACATTTGCCATCATATCATGGAGTTTATAACGTAGGTAGGTGAAATAGTAATGATACAAGATCTAAAAGGTTGATGCGCTGGGAAATGAAACTGTGCTATTACAAAATTCTCATTTTCATAAAGTGGCATAATATTAAGTCAGGGTAGACCATGACAAAATAAGAATGTATATTGTAATTCCTAGAGAAACCAGTTTAAAAATACAGAGGTTAAACTGAAAGGCAACAGAAGAATACTGAATACTGAACACAGAATACTACAAATATTCAATTAACCCAAAAGAAAGCTGGGAAAAAAGATCAGAAAAATAAAAACTGGAGGAGACAAATAGAAAACAGCTAAGCGGAGTGGTGGGGGGTGGGAGGAATGGGGCGGCTTGGTGATAGACATTGGGGATGGTATGTGCTGTGGTGAGTGCTGTGAATTGTGTAAGACTGTTGAATCACAGATCTGTACCTCTGAAACAAATAATACATTATATGTTAAAAAAAAAAAAAGAAGAAGAAGAAGATAGCAGGGGGAAGAATGAAGGGGGGGAAATCGGAGGGGGAGACGAACCATGAGAGACAATGGACTCTGAAAAACAAACTGAGGGTTCTAGAGGGGAGGGGGGTGGGAGGATGGGTTAACCTGGTGATGGATATTAAAGAGGGCACGTTCTTCATGGAGCACTGGATGTTATACGCAAACAATGAATCATGGAACACTACATCAAAAACTAATGATGTAGGGCGCCTGGGTGGCTCAGTTGGTTAAGCGACTGCCTTCGGCTCAGGTCATGATCCTGGAATCCCGGGATCGAGTCCCGCATCGGGCTCCCTGCTCGGCAGGGAGTCTGCTTCTCCCTCTGACCTTCCTCCCTCTCATGCTCTCTGTCTCTCATTCTCTCTCTCTCAAATAAATAAATAAAATCTTTAAAAAAAAAAACAACTAATGATGTAATGTATGGTGATTAACATAACATAATAATAAAAACAATAAAAAATAAAAAATATATAAATAAAAATGTACAGAGGAAAAAAAAAGAAAACAGCTAAGCTATGGACCTAAATCCAATCATATCAATACTTACATTAAATGCAAACAGACTGAACATTCCAATGAAAAGACAAAGACACTTCAAAATGATAAAGGGTCAGTTCATCAGGAAGGTATAACAGTAACAAATGTTTAACAGAGCTTCAAAATGCATGAGGGAAAACTGACGGAACTAAAGAAAAAAGAAGATAAATCTACAATCATGGTTGTACATTTAAATACCCATCTCTGAAAAAATAATGGAACACCTTTAAAAATTCCTACATAAAAAGTTAATAAAGATATGGAATATCTGAACAACATTATTGACCAACCTGACCTCATCAATATTTATAAACAGTACATTCAATGACCACATCATACATATTATTTTCAAGTGCACATGGAACATTCACTAAAACAGACATTATGCTGCGTCATAAAATGTCTCAATAAATTTCAAAAGTTTGAAATCTTTCGCAGTATGCTCTCTGACAACAAAGGAATAAAATTAGAAATCAATGACAAGAGACAGCTAGAAGATGGAAAGGAGAATTGTAAGTATGGAAAGCAGGGAAGACGAGGCTGTGGTGTTGGATAGGAATTGGGGATATCGGGGTGAATGCATTAATTTTAATATGCACAGAAATAAACAGAGGAATGGATACCTACAGGAATGTGTGTGTCCATCCTACTTTGGCCTCCTGAAAGGGCCCAGAGCAATTACATGCCAGAAGCAATTAGTACACTTAACTCCCAGATCTTAATTTATAAAAGTGGGCCTCCTTGGAGGAAAGGCCGACTCTAGCTCTGGGCCAGGGATAAGCCTACCACACCTTGTTGCTTCAGAAAGTAAGGAATTGCTCAAAGAATGATGGAAACATGTCAAAAAGACATGAGAGGTCCTGGGAAAATCTGGGACAACTCCAGCAATAAAATAAATAATCTTAGTAATGGATAGCATAATCCACTGAAAGACAAAAATGCAGGAATACCTTTTGATATAAGTGAAGGAATGAATAAGCAAACAAAGGAGAAGGGAAAGGCTTCCTTATATTAGAATGCCTGCTAATAAATATAGAAGACACAAGAGAGCTAGAAAAGCATCAATGAGTGCTAAAACTAGCAGGTAAACACTTGGTAAGAAAGAAGATATTCTAAAATTAACTGGTCTGTTTTCCTCAAAAAAGACAAAACTTGAGGAACTATTCTAGATTAAAGGAGACTAAAGAGATGTGGCAGCTAAATGCATGACCCTGGACTGTGGGGGGTAAAACACACACACACACACACACGTGCACATTTGCATGCACACACACACATACTTTGAACAATCAAAGGGAAAACTGAAAAATTCAGATAGGAATTGTAGATTAGATAATAGTGTTGTATCAGTGTTAATATCTTGATTTCAGTAATTGTACTAGTTTGTTTCAAAATTTAAATATTAAGCGTCTTTGATAGAGCAAAAGTGGTAAAGGATGTACAAGAGTTCCTTGTATTAATTTTGCAATTATTTTGTATCCTTTAAATTATATCATAATAAGATGTTACCCAAAAATGAATATCCTGAGCTTGCTGAAATTCCTTTAAAATCTTTTCTACCATTCTTGTAATATACCTCCATAATCTCCACTATCTGCTATTAAAACAAAACATAAAACCAGTTTAGATGTCCATTATCCCCTATGGGTAAGATAGTTATCAATTCACCCTACATTAGATAAAATAACACACAAAAAGCAAACTCATTTGCCATATTGAAATTTTTACTATTGATATGCACCATGTTCATTCAAAGCATGCATATAGGCACTTTATACTTGGGAATAACTATTTGATTCAACTTTTAGTTTACTTATGAACGTGGTATTTAAAAAGTTATTAGTGATTATCATCCATTCACATAAACATATTCAATAAACATTTTTTGTAATTATGGTTTTTTCCTCTTATGTCATGCTGATTATATTTACTGAAATGCAATTTATATGTGTTGAATCTACTAATTAAAAGCTGAAATTTATATTTTGCCTTTGTGGTGGTTTTTTGTTTCATTTTTCTAGAAATTCATTTCTATTATCTTGGTTCATGACATTGGATGTCATGTGTGTGGTTATTCACCCCAGATAGTTGAGGAGGCACTGGTTAAAGGACTGATTTTATGCATAAACAACCAGCCTCCCAGAGGTATTTGCTTTCTGAAAGGACCTGATCTCTTTCACAAAGAGAATAAAGCATCCAATGGATTGGTAGGGGTTTTTTTTAATTTGTTTGATTGATTCAAATAAGTATTCCCACTATAACTGAATTATGCTGTCACTTACACCCACTTTGGTAATGGAGGAGCCCAAATATGTGGGTTTCATCTCTCAAAGGATCAGCTATCCTCACGCACAGAGGAACTGTTCAAGACCACAGCCCATTCAAGAGCACACATCTCCACATCTCATGTCTGCAGCATGCAGTAATTATCAGGGGACTACATACTTAGCTCAGTATTTGGGGGGCTGGCGAACGGGAAATGGGACACCTTTAGGAGGTTAAAATCTTAACTAGTTATACCAACTTGGAAATTTATTTTTAGTTGTGTTTAACCAGGAAAAGTTTTTCTCTCATATTCTCATGGAAAGCCTTAAAATTCCTTTCTCTGGTGGAACTAGGCTAGGCCTTCATCTAGCAAGCTAAACCCACACAAATCCTTCTCTAGAAGCTACTAAGCCCAAACATGTGGCACTACTGAAGAAACAAAGTAACGTGCATGCTGATTAAATAAATACCGTCAGTGGAGAATTATTTACTGCTAAAAAAAATTACCCAATACTTAGAAATAGGCAAAGAGATTACTGGGAGTGCCCTGGGTGGAGATTGGGCATTGTCTAATGGACATTCTGGGTATTATCTGATTCTATGGGAGTGCACATCTGTGATTGACTTTCTATTGACTAGGCTATTCTACATCCCTATAGGGGTAAGTAACAGAAAACTTGCAGCAATCAATGCAAATGATTCCAGTTAGGAGTAGTGCAAATTATTCATATTTATAGTAATGCAGATTAATTTTATCTAGCAAAGAATATAAGTCTCTGTAACTCAAGTTCCCATTTGAACCAATTTTAACATCTTACTAGCCTCTCCTTTCATTAATAAATTGAATAGTCTTTGATTCATGTGCACTTTTTATTTGTATAAGGATGATACACATGACTTTTAAGAAATTACACTTAGCAGTACTATCAGGTAACAGATGTTTCCTTTAAGGAAACCAAAAAGGCAGCATGGTCAAAAGAAGAGGGAGAGGTGACACCTTTATCAGTAATAAAAAAAAATTTCTTTGGAATGAAGTTAGGCCTGGTGAAGGGGCTGAGACAGCCTAGGTATTGTTAATCAAAGCCCCCTCATGAGGATGTAAATCCAGAAAGATAAAAAGTGAGAAATATTTGTGAAATTCTGGGAAGAAAATGCAGTAAGACTTGGCAATTGGCTGGGAAAGTAGAATAAAAAGCAATCAAATATATAAGTGCTTGCAATTTCTTTTTGAGAAATTGGTAATACTAAGATATTGAGAACTAAGAGACACCAAATCATTAAAGGAATGTGAATAGTTAAGGACTTAGAAAAAGATTATTATGGGGTCTGATCCAATGGGAGCATGACCAAGAGAGAACAGGATGGGTATTTCCCAAACTGTGTTTCGGATGACAAAAAAATCTATCAAAATGCTGTAAGACAAAAACAGCACTATATCCCCCAAAGGGAGAAGTATATTGTTTGCTAGCACCTGAAAGACTCTGAAGTCCTTTGTTCAACCTACCACTCCTACATTTAATCTCAGAAATATGAATCTAAATAATTTCCTAAGGAATTGGGAGTTTCTCAGTGTCACTTTGAGATATGTGGCACCAGATTTATAAAGAAAGTCTATTTATTAAACAAGTTTTGTCAAGCGATGATAAAATTTAAAGTGAGATATAAATTTTTATGTGATCTCTGACTTCACCTAAGTGTATTTCCGAAACATCCTTGCCTATGGTTTTATAGAACTAGTTCATGAAAATTCCAGAAATCTGGCAGTTTCGTGAGAATGGCCTTTCATAGTTCCAGGCAATTCAAATATAATAATAAAATTGTCACTGTTTTCCTTACCATTTCCAATAAGTCCAAAATGATCTCAGTATTTTTTTCCATTCTTCCATTTCGAATCAAGTTCCATACTATAAAAATCTCTAATAGTCACACATTTATTCTCACATTATTCGCATTCACCACTAACTCATCTTACTCATACTGTTTTAAAACTCTGCTCTCTCCTTCTCTTATGGATTCCAATAAAAACATTTTTAGATATGGCTCATTACCCTTGTCTCCTACTCACAACATAATGTTTCTCAAGTGTTTATATAACATGGCTGACTTCCAGGTTCTGGGGTCTAATTTAGTAGAAGGTAGATTGGGAAAAGACCAGAATTTACTAAGAATCAGAAGATACTGGCTATGTCCTCTCAAATTCAACTGAGCTTTACAGAGCTGAAAGCAATAGTCATTTACAAACACATCAGATTCCATTCTATGGGACCTGTGTTGCCTGTCTTGCAAACCTTGGTCTGCTTCGAGGAATTAGATTCACTCGGTGTTTGAGTTGGAGTCACATCACTTGGGTTCATGGCAATCCACCCTTAAACTCGATTTCCAGCTGTGCCAATGCCTTGACCCAAGTCATTTGTCCCCTTGTGAATCAGTTTGTACTCTGTGAGGACCAAATTAACTGTATCCAAAGACATTTGATTCTTTTAACTTTAGTATGTAAAGATGTACTTTACTAATATAGAATAATATTTTTCAGGCTTTTAGAAAAAGTAAACTCTGTAAGAGCAGAGACTTTGATTTGTCTATTTCTGTATTTCTAGTACCTAAAAAGCACCTGGCCTATGGTAGGCAAAACAATAATTATTGGTGGGTGAAAGAATGGATGAATGGATGACAGTATAAGGAGAGATCCAGAAGGTATGGCAAATGAGTTTACTCTGCCCAGTGATGCAAAATAAACCCATATCCTTGCACTTACTGTTTTATATTTTAAAAGCCAATTCCTTATTGTTTTCATAAGATGTAACTTGAGGATGACATTGGTTTGTTCAATCTGCAATGCTTTGATAGCAAAAATAAAGGTGTATACCGCTATCTTCCTCATTATTATTACCAAGAAGCAGTGTGGAGTAATGGTTAAACACACAAACTCTGGATTCTGACTAATGGAAACAAATCTCAGCTCTCCCACTTACTAGCTCTTTGTCCCATGTTAAATAATTTATCTGTGTTTGAGTTTCCTCATCTACAAAAACATAAACATAAAAATACTTATCTCATAACCTCATAGGTTAACACATGTAAAGAACTTAGAACAGTACCTGCTCGTAGGAAGCACTAGATAAGTGTCTACTATTATTAGTAATAGTATTGTGCACTCTTATCTTAGAAAAATACAGAACAATTGTTAGAAATGGCAAAGCCACATTTCATCTTGATCTTTAGGTACCAAAACACAGAAGGGTCTCTGTCACAGTAAAAATAGTAGAGCATCTTTAGTATCTGCCCTGTTAGCCTTCTTTCTTTTATGGAAGCACAGCAAGTCCCACCTCAAGGCCTTTGCCCTAGCTATACCCTCTACTTAGAATGGTCTTCCACTGATCTTTACAGAAGGGAACTATTCTTCTTGTTCTGATCTCAGCTAAAATTTAGTCTCCTCAGAAGTCCTTCTCTGACCAATGTTTCTAAATTAGAGGCTTACTACTATATCCCTACTTACTCTCTGAATAGTACTTAATACTAACTGAAATTTTCTTATTTATTTACTTACTTATTTATTTTTATTTTACTTTCTGGATCCTTCTTCTAGAATGTAAGTTTGATAAGATAAAGAACCTTGCCTGTCTAGTTCACCATTATATCCCAATAACAGTACCTGGTACATAAAATAAAGTAAATAAATATAGACAATGCATAAGTGACGGAAACAACCTCAAATTCTTTGAAATGACTCATTGCTAAAGTCATGGGTAACTTTTATTCCAGTTGTCTCATCTCCTGAAACAGCATTTTTGAGGAGGAAATTACTATTTAATTAGCTAAAATCAGAATTGATTTTACACAGTTCATTAAATGTTTTATGAATTAACTCAGAAGAAAATTAACTCAGTAGAAAAATAAATGTATATGCAACTGTGAGAAGTTAATCCTATTTTCCCATGATATTTGGAAACTTGACCAGTCTCCCATGCTATATTTGCAAGCTAACACATAATCACAGAAAGTTAAGATACCAAACACAATAATGTTTAAAAAAGGGCACCTGGGTGGCTCAGTCGGTTAAGCATCTGCCTTTGGCTCAGGTCATGATCCCAGGGCCCTGGAATCCAGTCCCGTATCAGGCTCCTTGCTCAGTGGGAAGTCTGCTTCTCCCTCTCCCTCTGCAACCCCCTACTCGTGCACTCTCTCTCTCAAATAAATAAATAAAATCTTTTAAAAATGTTTAAAAAATATAGAATCAGAGACATAAATTACTTCAGATGTCAATCTACAGTTGTTAGATCTATCATCGATGTAAATGTAAAATGTTAAAATGTGCAAAACTCTCTTCTATAGCTAGTTCTATGTTATAAAATAATCCATTAGATGTTTATTAAAAATAGTTAACAAAAATAAAATCAGATTAAGCTTAAAATAAAGACTTTGATTACTCCCAAATTCCTAGTTTCTTTTGCCAGGCACAGAAAGATGAATAGCAAAATAACTCACTCTAATTTTTAAACTGCTTCTAGGTCATACACAAAAACTAATACGTATCTACCCCAACCCTCAAATCATCTATTTTACTAATTAAAGATATAATTTTTATCAACTGATTTATAATGTGACCTTTCCTCTCCATCTTCTAAAAATGATTAAAAGTAGATTAATTGTAGTAAAAACTAAATGTTCCCAAAAAAGAGAAAAATAAGAAACAAAAGAGGAGAAAAGAAAATTTATATTTTAAAAAGTCTTGCTTAAAGTGAACAATGCTATAGTAATTGGATAGAACTTAGTTCTTTATTCTGATCATCCTAAAAACCAGGATGAGAAGGAAGTACATAGCTTTCACCAATAGACAGAAGTATATTCGTTTATCGGGAAAAACAAACTTTTATCCAGATCCTTAGTGCCAAGAGAAATACTCATAGGAGATTTTGTAAGAGGACATTGAACTGCTTTATAAATGTTATATGGAGCTCTTTCAAATGTTACATGTTTTCAATTCCACCATCTGTATAAGAAAATAACGCCAAAGCATGGTTCTATCAATGCAGTCACCATGTAGGCAGGCAAATGTGGACAGGTGGTGCAATGCAGGTATTGAATTGTCTATTTTCTTTAACACATGGCGTGCATGAAAAAGAAGCGGCATTCATTAAAACATCCCATTCCTAGGGAATTATAACTGGAGAGTTATTCCATGTGATTTCTGAGTTCACATTGGGAATTTGTAGTAAATGTGCTTCAGGTTATATAATCACAAAATGCAAAGTGTCCCACTGTTGAAGAACACTGCCTAATGAGAGGACGTGTTGATGGGATGTAAAGTGACATAAATGTTCTGTTATTTTGGCAATATGTATCAGGAGGCTTAAAAAAGGGAATAAATTTTGACTTAGCAATTCTAGTTCTAGGACTGCATCCTTAGGACACAATTAAGAAAGTGGGCAAAGGTTTACTTACTAAACACCCAAACAATACAAGAATGGTAGAATACATTATATGGAAAACTATCTATCCATTAAAAATTCCTTGGCAGAAAAAATTTTTATCCTGGAAAGATGTTCAAATACAGGTTAATCTTAGGAAAATGGTAAGGAAGTAGTTTCTTTCCTATGATGGAGGGTGCATAAATTTGGCAATGCCTTATGGGAGAGATATTAGGTAGATTTATCAAAATTCTAAATGTGCATCCCCATGGAACAGCACTTCTATTTATGGGAAATATGGCCTGCAGGAATCCTTACTGTGTGCATGCAGATATAGTATGCACATATTCATTGTTATGTTGTTGTAATGAACAAAGTCATAAACGACCTAAATGTTCTTAATAGGTGTGGTGGTTTTATCCACAAAGTCTCTGACACTTCTCCCATCAAGAGATGGAGTCTATGTTGGAGCTCCTGAAATCTAGGTAGGCATGTGACTACTATGACCAAAAGAGTACAACAGAGGTGACACTAGGTCAAAAAAGGCTATGCAGCTTCTGCCTGGTTCTCTGGGGCACCCACCTTAAGGACTCTCAGCCACCATGGAGAAAGTCTAACTACACTCAAGCAGCCGTACTGTGAGGAAGTTCAGACCACATGCAGAGGTAAGTGCTCTAGACAAGAGCTAGCAACAACCACCTGGCATGTGAGTGAAAATACCTACCAGTAATTCCATTCCCCAGTTACTGAGTTCGTCTGGCTGTTGGGTGTCCCCAGGTGAGGCCCCAAACATCATGTATCAGAGATAAGTCATCTCCACTGTACTCTGTCTGAATTCCTAATCCAGTGAGCACAACAAAATGGTATTTCACATGACTAAGTTTTAGAGTAGTTGATTATTCAACATTGCTAATCAGAATGGTAAGGCATTGGTTAAGTAAAATGTGGTACATCCATTGAATGAAACTCCATACAGCTGTTAAAAAGTAATAGATGGTGTTGTTTTAGAAACAATACATAATATGACGCTAGTTTGTCTTGTATTTTTTAAATTTAGCTTCAACCTTACTGAGGTATAATTGACAATTATGATCCAGTGCATGAAAGAGAGGAATAAAGATAAACAAACATTGCATATGAGTCTTATGAACTTTCTAGAAAGCAATTTAGCAGTATATTTATTTCAAGAGCAGTAAAAATCCCAAACAGTTGACCCAATAATACCTTCTGTAGGAATATATCTTTATTTTGTATTTTAAAACTTCATATGTAAATCTAAGAATTGTTCTTTAAAAAGGTCAACTAAAAAAAATCCCCTTTGAATGAAAGAATCAAGCAAAAAAGAGAAAGAACACAAACATTCAACACTAAAAAAGGGGGGAAGTATGATAACCACAGGAGAGGAGATTTAAATTTTTTTAATGCTACAAAAAAATACATAAAATCTGGATAAAACAGACTGCCCTTTTGGAAAACATAAATTATCAAAATTTTTTAAAAGAATTTAAAAATCTAAATAATTACGTTAGAAGGTGAAAAAGATTTCACTGCTGCTTCCAAAAAATTGTCAGGCACAAAAAGTTTTGCATGCAAGTGTGTGCAAATTTTAAATGAACAAAAGCTCTATCAGAGAAATTAAATCAAATTCTCTCTTAGCCAGTAGGATTACTGGTGATTTAATTTTCTTTTTCCACTATTCTATATTTTCTAAGGGTTCTACATTTTTAAATACATTTTTCTATTATTAACATAATTAATATTATACATAATACAACAAAAATGTATTAAAAATGTGGACGAATCTAACAAATCATGAAAATGGGAATACGTCATTTTTTATGCAGCTTTGAAATCTGTGAAAGGCAAGGTGAAGGTGGTACTAATTTGGCTGGGGAGGCTGAGATCTCGAGAAATCCGTAAGAACAGAAATGCAGCCTGCTCCTCAGGCCAAAGCTCCCGGACCAGCAGACAGGCCCCCTTCTCAAAAAGACAGGGGTGTGTTTCAGTCGGCTATCACTGCAGTGCCCTCGGGGTGGGGTGAAGGCTGGTGCTACCGCCTCCAGAGCCAGACAATCAAGGGGCTTCCCCTGGGCTGTCGCTGCAAAAAACTGGGGCATTAGACTGTATAAAAGCTCCCCTCGGAAGATCCTGAGGCTGTGGAGCGTGGCAGAGGGAGAGCCCGAACATGGCACCCACCAAGGAAAGAAGAAAGGTCTAGAGAAAAAAAAAAAAAAAAATCTTGGAAAGTGGTGCCCGCGAGCAGCTCTAAGAGTATCCCCAAAAGGCCCCTGCCACTTCCAGGGATGCTTTAAAATTAGCAGATGAGGGATACCTCATCCCATGAGGGTGGCTCGGCGGTGGGTTTGAACCCCATGACAGGTTCTGCTCTCAGCACACTCTGCTTGATATTCTCTCTCACCCTCCCTTCTGCCTCCTCCACCCTTGCTCGCAGGTGCGCAGAGGCACGTGCACGCGCTTTCTTGCTCGCTCTCTCAAATAAATAAATAAATCTTTAAAAAATAAAGTACATAAAATTCGCAGATGAATCTCTTTCACCTAAATTCTGGGTCCTTTTTAAAAGCTGCTTCTGCTCTGGGCCCTGGGGCCTCTGAGTCTGCGGGAGCCCATTTAAAGACCAAAGAATTATCTGGCCCTAAACGTTCCTCAGTTCCCTTCTGGTCTCATGGCCTTGAGCCCTCCTGTTAAGTTTTCAAAGCCAGATGTTTTGCGGGTTCCTTTCTCAGGTGCAGGTCTTAAAAGTTGGGGGTGCCTCTGGTGAGGTCCAAACTCTACACTCCTCAGGGAGAAACTTCCAGTTTGTCACTGAGGGAGGGAGGTTAACGGTGCGATTGTGTCTCGGCCTCTCCTACCTGCTTCGATGTCTTCATTTGCCCAAGTGAGGAAATTACTCCATATGTAATTGTAGATTCCCTATGTCCGCAGGAAGAAAGGAGTTCAGGATCTTCCTATGTCGCCATCTTGAACTGCTTCCCAGGACTTTCTCTACAACGGGAAGTTTGTATCTTTTGATCCACTTCACCCTTTACCCATTTGCCCGCCCCCAACTGCATAACTCTGACAACTACCAGTCTGTTCTGTATATCCATCTATGAGTTTGGGGTTATCATTAATTTTTAAGATTCTACATATAGGAGAGGTCATACACATGTAAGTGAGACAGTTTGGGCCTTTCTCTGACTTACTTCACTTAGCATAATGCCCTCAAGTTCCATCCATTTTGTCACAAAAGGCAAGATTTCCTTCTTTTAATGGCTGATTAACATTCCATCATATACCACATTTCTTTATCCATTCATCCATTGATGGACACTTGTGTTGTTTTCATGCCTTAGCTGTTATAATACTATAATGAACATGGGGAGGGGGACAGGTACATGGTGCAGATATCTTTTCAAGTTAGTGTGTTTCCTTTGGATAAATACCCAGAAGTGGAATTGCTGTATCATATGGTAGTTCTATTTTTAACATTCTAAGGAACCTCCATACTGTTTTCCACAGTGGCTGCACCAATTTACGTTCCCACCAACAGTGCATGAGGGTTCCTTTTTCTCCACCTTCTCACTAACACTTGTTATTCTTGTCTTTTTGATTCTAGCCATTCTAACAGGCGTGAGGTGGTATCTCGTGGTTTTGATTTGCATTTCTCTGATAATTAGTGATGTTGAGCACCGTTTCATGTACCTGTTGGTCATCTGTATGTCACTCTGATGTCTCTGAGACAAGTAAGGAGTAACAGATACTATGAATGTGTGGTGGGAAAGAAATACAGGCTTTAGGATGTAAGGAAGTTAAAAAATGACATTGGGAGGGGCGCCTGGGTGGCTCAGTCAGCTAAGCGGCTGCCTTCGGCTCAGGTCATGATCCCAAGGTCCTGGGATCGAGCCCCGCATCGGGCTCCCTGCTCAGCGGGAAGCCTGCTTCTCCCTCTCCCTCTGCCTGCCACTCTGCCTACTTTTGCTGTCTCTCTATCTCTCTGTCAAATAAATAAATAAAATCTTAAAAAAAAAATGACATTGGGAAATAAAAGGAAAAATAGTCTGTGAGATTTGGACATTTGTCAATATGAGTATGGGAGTAAGATAATCTTTGCTGAGGTTCATCTGTACTTCATTCTACTGTACTCTGGTTAGAATTAAGATAACAAAGTCAAGCGGTGACGCTGGCCTAGGGCCACACATTTGCAGTACTGGGTTGCTTTTCCAGGGTTCAAAATCTGGTCCTTAGTAGTACACATTTAGAAACTCAATTTTACAAGGTGGGTATGACACTTAGAGATCACCAGTCTCTTAGAGAATGAATCACCCCAATTAGATTCTCCAGAGACTAATGCATTATTAACCTGAATTCTGATTTATTAAATAATAATGAAGGCTATTCTTCTCTAAAATGTCACTAGATGAGAACAGAATCAAATAAAAGGAATTTTGAAAAATGTTTACCTAGGCCAGGGTTTCTCAAATAGGAAATTGTTTGGCAATATCTAGAGACATTGTGGGGGTAAGGGGAGTCCTATTGTCATTTAGTGGGCAGAGGGCAGGGATGCTGTTAAGCATCCTACAATGCACAAGGTAGCTTCCCACAGCAAAGAATTATCTGGCCCTAGACGTCAATGGTGCCAAGGTTGAGAAACACTAATCAAGTCTGTGGAAAAGCCATAAGAACACTTCTCAAGTAGCACAGTGCTGATGTCCAATAGATTATACCATTCTTCATGTATGGTGTCTTTTCCAGGCTCTCTAAAAATCATCTCCTTTCCCAAAGACCTTAAGCAGAGTTGAGTCTTTCTCATTCATTAAATCTTTTTATTGACTCCCTAAGATTACATCCTATTTATTTTAGTTCAGCAGAGTCCTTAAATCTTCTCAGCCACACATTTACAGATAATTTTTGTCTATTTCTTTAAGTAGTTAATATTCATCCATTTTTTATTACTAGTTTCATTATTAGAAACATCAACCTTAATTTATGATTTCGGCTTACTTTGCTTCCATGCATATGCATATATATGTATGAATATATATAAAATATTTCAAAGAAGAAACAGAAATATACTGGGATCTATTGTAATATTATTTATGCTCAGTAAAAGAAATTTTAGTTCTGGTTATTATCATACTGTATTTGTAACACAAGAACCCTTTCATAAAAGACTACATGCTCACAGTTGTTAGGCTGGTCTGTACCCCACAACAATCATTTTATTAAATAAACACCCTTTAACTTTCTTCAAATATTTCCTACCAGTTCTAAATAACTTGCAAACCTGAGTATTCTGTTTTTGTTGTGAAACTCGGTTTGAAGAAAATTCCCTTTTCAGTGATTTATATTTAAAAGTAATAGAAAGCAAAAAGAAATTTTCACTTCAATAGTTTCTCAGAATACAATTTTTATTTTGATTACATAAACATTATTTTTGGACTGAGTCTCAATTGATCCACAGGTCCACAGGTTCAGTCCACAATTTAGGTCAGTCCACAGGTCATTATGGCAAAATGGGCATGGGCCACAGGACAGAGTCTGGCATCCATGTTTATAATGTCAGCTCCCACAGAGGTCATTTCACCTATGAATCCTTTCTGCAGTATCAGCCACATGATTTGCAGGGCTCAGTGCAATAGGAAAATATGGGAACCCCTTGTTAAAAAATTATTAACGATGTAGCACAGGAAATAATTACACTAAGCAGAGAATTAAACCAAGTGCCAGGTCCTTCTGAGATAAGGACCTTGTCCTATGGCTTGCACCCCCATGAAACTAGTCCTGCCTTTCAGATTGTATCATTTACACTCAGTCTAGCTGCTGGTTTAAAAAAAAAAAAAAAAGCTTTTTTGTGATCACATTTAATTTCCTCAAAAGGCAAAGTACATACACAATCAGCTCAATTAAATCAAGTCAAAAAATTTAAAAAAATCAAGAGATTTGCTGTAAGTTATCAACCAGCAACTATTAATTCAACTAAGTTATATTCAGAGAAGAGAAAAAAGGGAACATTGGTGGAGTGTGTCTCCTTCTGTGTGTCTGGCACTGGAGATTTAAAACTGAGGCTTCATGTGGGTGAGGGGGATGGGTGAACTAGGTGAAGGGGATTAAGAGTACACTTCTCTTAATGAGCACTGAGTAACATATGGACCTGTTGGATCACACTGTACACCTGAAATTAATATAACACTCTGTTAAGTACACTGGAATTAAAATAAAATAAAAAATAAAAATGACCCTTGTTTAACTCCAGCTAAGTAGGTGAACTGGAAAGATTTAGGGGATGGGAGCTCCCAGACACGATAATATAATCTTGTTTTTAAAAATAATTTCAAAGACGACTTGGAAATCCTTTCCACCAGCTAAGTGGGGCCAGACCTCAGGCCTCTGGGAAGAGGGGGGATGACTAGTCCCTGACGAGGAAGCCCACAACAGCAGCAGCAAGAGGAGGAACCCGAGAGGATTGGGCCGAAAAGAGTTCCTTGAGGCACGATGGGATCGTGGGGGCCGAGCCACCGGGGCGGGGCTGCAGGGGCGGGGCTGCAGGGGCGGGGCTTCAGGGGCGGGGCTTCAGGGGCGGGGCCGGAGAGAAGGGACTCAGGAGGTGGGACCCGAAAGTGGGCGGGCCTGAAGGTGGGAGGGCCTGGTAGGGGCGGGGCCGAGGCTGGGCGGTCCCAAGCGTTGGCCCCCGGCGGCCATGATGAGGCCCCGCCTTTCGGCCTCGGCTGCTGCTTGTTTCCCCGCCGCCGCCAATCCCCGAGGTAAGACTGGTTTGGGCAGAGCCCTGGGTGTCCTCAGTTCCTCGGCGGCTCCGACTGCACCCGCGACACGGCGGGACCTGGTCGGGGCGGACGCTGAGGCCAGGGGCGAGTCCAGCAGGCTTGATCGCGGGAACTGCGGCCCCGATCCCGAACGCGACCCAGCAGACGCTGGAGGTCAAGGGCTGGGGCGCCGAGGCGAGGAGTTTGGCTGCAGGCGTAGGCCTTGGCCCAAATCCCTTTCCTTCCCTGACTTCCAAATAGGTGTAACGCTGGGCTCTCGGGCCTGCGGTGTCCGTACCCGCTACGTTTATTTAGCTCTTTCATTTTGCATAGATTCTCCCCGCCCTTTGACCCGATCGCCACCGCCTGAAGTAGCTGCGTATCCAGTTTAGTGAGAAACAGAGCCCAAAGCTGTAGTAGCCCTGGCAGGCGCGCATTTCGGGGCCCTGGGTACGGGGGGAACCCGCACCTGCTGACGCACGTGCGAGCGCTTTGTTAGTCTGTCCGTGTTGTAAATGCTGTCCGAGTTCTGGAGGGGTCTGGAGGTCACTCCCTGATGGCATCGCCGGGGAGCTGGCATTTGAGCGACCCCGTCGGGAGGCATTCAAGGTTGCTGGACTAATAATAACTAACATTTGTATGCATAGTCTGCAGTGTTAACTCATTTAGTCTCGGGAGCAGCCCTCAAATTGATCGTATTATATCCCCATTTTGTAGATGGGGAAATGAGTCATGGGAAGATTACCTAGCTTGTCTGAAGTCATGTCGTAGTAGTCCATGGTGAAGCCAGAATTTGAAACTGGAGGGTCGGGCTCCAGAACCTACTCTGAAATTGTTATACCATGGCATTGAGTAAAGCCAGCCAGTAGAAACATCCAGGCTATACTTGGATTCTGCATAATTGAGTTGAGTGACTTAAGATAATAGGAAGTTTGGCCAGAAAAATAATGTGGGACCATTGAAGACAATTTCAAGAGCCCAGTTACGGTGTTTGGAATTCGTGGGTGCTATATTTTCCCCCCATGGTGGATTAAAAATTTCTGTATTGGCCAGCCATGTGAATTTTTATGAAGGAAAAGAGACTGTGGCCAGTACACAGTTAAAGTGTGACCAAAGTATATATGGAGTTTTATTCATCTTTATCTTTTTGTCAGTTCTTAGTAGTTTCAATTTTATGAAGTTTTGATGGCACCAAACTTGAAAAAAATTATAGTTATATGATTTTTCATTTCAATGACTTAGTGATTTTCAACCACAAGGTGAATGGGATTCCCTCTACACCTGTAGCAGCAGGTGGCCAGTACACAGTTAAAATGTGACCAAAGTATATATGGAGTTTTATTCATCTTTCTCCTTTGCTGGTTATGTGGCCAACCTAACCATGTTTTTAAAATTGACAATATACTTAACACTACCGAATTATACACTTAAAAACAGTTAGGACAGTAAACTTTATGTTATATGTTTTTTATCACAATTTTTTAAAAATCAAATAAAAAATAAATCAAAATGGCTAACAATTGCCTGTAGGCCATGTTAGGCCTGAGTATGTAACGGGTATAGATATCCATTAAACAGTAAGTTTACATGTATTAAAGCCCTAGGCTTCCGTGCAGGATTGATTTTAGTGGGACATACAAGAAGGAAACAAAGTAGGAGCCTAAGTTTTCATTTCTTTTGTATAATTAAAATGGTGGCAGTGGGAATTCAAAGCAGGGGTAACTTTAAGACGTTTCACACATAGATTGGGCAAGACAGGCGTGGATGAAAAGAGAGGCAAGAAAAGGAAAGAAAAAAATGGTTTGAAGGTGGGAGATACACACTTAATTTTAAATTTATTTTTTATTTATATTTTTTGAGAGACAGAGTTGGGGAGGAGTGAGAGAGAGAATCTTAAGCAGATTCCAGGCCCAGTGTGGAGCCCCACATAGGGATCGATCTCATGACCCCGAGTTAATGATCTGAGCCAAAATCAAGAGTCTGGTGCTCAACCAACTAAGCCATCCAGGTACCCCAACACTTAATTTTAGATGTGTTGGGTTTTACTAGCTGGTAGCATATCTTGGTAGAAGGGTGTAGTAAGACATTTAAATTCTGGCACTAATGCATGAGAATTATTGGGTCTAGAGATGCAGATTTAGATTCTTCCACCTAGAAAATGTGGTTGAAACATAGGGAACGGAGTTAGGGAAAGAATGCATGCGAAGAGCAAAGGAAAGGGAAATGGGAGAAGGGGAAGGAGTAGAAGAACCCAGATAGCAAGTTTTCTCTGAAGAGAGGATTTGAACAGAGACATGATGGTGAGCAGTACCATAATCCGATGATGCTGGGGAGACCTGTGTAGGTTGTAAGAGCCGGTGGAGTGGGACACCCTGAAAGTGAAGAAATGGATCAAAGTCCAAGGAGTCCAGAAAGAATGAGAACAAAACACAGAAAGAGATAGAGACCTGAGACTCATCAAAAGAAGAAAGGAATGGGTGAACCTATAAAGAGCACAGCTTTCTGGAGGAGGATGGCATTTAGCCTGAATAAAGAAGGAAAAGAAAACTAAGATTTGACAAGTTGGCCTTCTGGGGGAACAGATGCTTCGTGAATAGAGATGATTTCTCTTTAATAGTTTTCACCTGATTGGCTTGGCAGTGCACTTGAGAAAACCTTTCTTCTCTGAAAAATATTGATGTTCACTTCATTGACTTTCTAGAAAAATTGTGTAACACCCACTGGCACTGTGAAACTGTTGTTTGTTTTTGTTCAGGGTTTTTCTTGGGGGAGGAATCTATTTTGTGTTTTGCTATTCTACCCCACTCTTTCACTCCATTTTTCCTACAAAATACAATCCAAGAACCTAAATAAGATACCCGGCAGATAAAATGACACTGACAGGCCTATACGTACTGTGTAAGTTTCTATTTATTTCTTACAGTGTTGCAGCGGTCCCTTCATCATTCATAAGCCCATTTTTCTCAGCAGTTCATCCTTTCTAGCCTGTCAGCCCAGCAGTCCTGAAGTCCTCTTCTCTTCCCTTTTTTCTCCTGTGCAACACATTCCATCTACACCTCTTAGCCAAACAGGTCTGCACTTTCTATCTCTCTCTACTCTTCTAGCCACTCCCATCTCTCTCTACTCTTCTAGCCCCTCTACTCTCTCCCTCTCTACTCTTCTATCTCTCTCTACTCTTCTATTTCTCTCTACTCTTCCAGCCTCTCTATCTCTACTCTTCTCTCTATACTCTTCCAACCCCTCTACTCTATCTCTACTCTTGTATCTCTCTCTACTCTTCCAGCCCCTCTACTCTATCTCTACTCTTCT